>NC_056750.1:442661595-442739095 GCF_019279795.1 Protopterus annectens | reverse complement strand
CCTCAGGATACGTACCCAAGGAGTGGCATACGGCAACGGTGGTCCCACTTCATAAAGGAGGTGCCTCCACCGACCCCGGAAACTACCGTCCCATCAGCTTGACAAGCCTTGTCTGCAAGGCTATGGAGAGGATCATAATGGAACTCATAAATAAAGACATAGGGGGACTTGCAGACTTTGGATCCAACCCAGTTTGGCTTTGTCAAGGGCAGATCATGCCTTTTAAACTTGGTTGACTTCTTCGAAACAGTCATCAAGGCCATTGACGAGGGCAAGGCAGTCCACACAGCCTACCTCGACCTGGCAAAGGCTTTCGACACAATACCCCACTCGGGTATCATTGAAAAACTCACCAGCTTAAATGTAAACCCATATGTCACTAGATGGGTTGCAAACTGGTTAAGTGACAGAACCCACATGGTCAGAGTTGCTGGCGCCATGTCAGACTCCAAGCCTGTCACAAGTGGTGTCCTACAGGGCTCAGTCCTGGGCCCACTTTTGTTCGGCATCTACTTTTCAGAAGTACAAGCAAACACAGGAGGATTATGGCTGACAAAGTTTGCAGATGACTGCAAACTGGGCACCATAGTTGAAAATCCATCTGAGACAGACATCCTCCAGAAGGGTCTCATAGAAACGGATAACTGGTGCCAGAACCATGGCCTAAAGTTAAATGCCAAAAAATGCATAGTCATACCCTTCGGGAAAAACAAGGTTACCCCTAGTTACCATATAGGTGGCAATCCACTAAGCACAGAAGAGGTTATCAGGGATCTGGGGACCCAGGTTGACAGTGGCCTTTCGTTTGACACTCACATTGCCAAAGTAGTTAGGAAGACCTTCTACATTGCCCACCTGATCATGAAGGGATTCACATCTAGATCAAAGGAGGTCATCGTTCCCCTGTACTCATCACTCATCAGACCAATGATTGAGTACAATGCCCCATTTGGAATGTATCTGACCCGACACCTGCAGCAATTGGAAAGGCCCCAAAAGTTCCTCACCAAAAGGATAAAGGGTCTCAAAAATATGTCTTATGCTGCCCGACTGAAGGAACTCCAGCTCTATTCAGTCACTTACCGTCTGCTCAGAGGTGACCTGTGCTTGACATACAAGGCCATGTCAAACCCGGAATTAATGAACATGCTTCACCTCAAAAAATCTAAATCCATCAGAACTACAAGGGCAAGAGACTTAAACCTCAACACAGCTATTAATAGGACATGCTGGAGGGACAGATTCATCACCCAAAGACTCCCTATGCTGTGGAACAAAATCCCGGTACATGTGAGGCAGAGCACCTCGCTGGCCTTGTTCAAGAGAAATCTTGACCAATGGATGGGAGATCGCAGGTATACCCCAGGGATAACCTCGGTGTCACTGCTTGACAGAAGCACAGCAAAATAATGGGCATAGTATCCTTCAAACTAAAGGGGTGGCGAAAGCCACAAAACTCTGGGCTAGGCTTATAAATGCCCTAGGGCAAATAGCCTAGTATGAACCTATGAACCTATACACACACACACACACACACACACACACACACACACATATATATTTATATAAATATATACACACACACACACACACACACATATATATATATATATATATATATATACACACACACACACATATATATATATATATATATATACACACACACACACACACACACACATACATATATATATATATATATATATATATACACACACACACACACACACACACACACACACACACACACACACACACACATATTTACTTATTATTTTATTTTAAATTTAACTGGGAAAGTCGACTGGACGGACACAAGTCCTTTTTCAGTGGAGGCCTGGGGAGAAAAGCTCCACAGGTACACAACAACAATGATCACGAGTAGTCCAAAATATAAATTTTGATTATGTAAAATACAGAAATTGTACACCAGTTTCAAGATATACAAGTACATAAAATATATGCATGCAGATGAATTAGACAAACATATAATATAAGAATATAGTGAAAAACATCCTATGTCAGAAAAACAGATATAATATCATATTGGTTGCAGTCATTCAGATAAGGGGAACAGTGTATTTGAGGGTTAAACTAGTCTGGGGTAGTACAGGAACAGAGCCAAGTATTAAGCAAGATGAGTTTTTGTGATTTTTTAAACTGTTCTAAGGAAGAGATGGATGATATATGGGTTGACAGAGAGTTACATATTTTAGAAATGAACTTGGAGAAGAGTCATTCCCCAGCTCTATTATTGGCTTTAGTTACTTCAAGAAGGAATTTATTACTAGAGCAAAGAATTCTACTGTTAGTGGGGATGAAGCAGATTTTGCAGTGCAGAGTTTTTTCCTGGTCGATACACAATTTTTTGGACTAAAGTAAGTTGACTGTAATGTAACAGTTGAGGAAATTATAACCTGCTTCGTTGCTTTAAGGCTGTGCAGTGGTGTGACTTGTATGGAAAACCCGAAACAAACCTGGCTATTTTGTTGCAGCAGTAGTAGAGTTTAGCTAAATTTGTCTTTCTGAGGTTAGTGAGCATAATGGATGAATAGAGAAGTGAAGAGATCAGATGAGTGCGTGAAATGGTGGACTTTCTGTATTTTGTAAGATACTACCTATTTCTATACAAGATACCCAGTTTTTTGTGAACTTTCTTAATGGTCTAGGAGATGTGCATATCAAATCTCATGTTACTGTCAATCTCAACTCCAAGAAGTTTGGTGTGAGTTATGGGAGAAGTTATACTTTTATTACTGGACATAACGTTAAATGTGGGATCTGAAGTGGTGGATCTAGTGGTTTGAAGAGTAGAATTTCGGTTTTATTAGGATTCAGAATAAGTTGGAATTTTTTTAGCCATGTTTCTACAAAGAGAAAGGATCAGTGTGTTAATGTGTGGATATCATGTAATGAAGAAGCTGCACATATTAGTGTAGAATCATCTGTATATTGAATGACAGATGCATATGGAGTAGAAGTGTGGAAGTTGTTAGTAAGGAGAGAAAAGTAGTGGGCCTAGTATGGAGCCTTGGGGTACTCTGAGAACTGGAAGAAGAGGTGAGAGTTCTTGCTGCCACATAACTGCTTGCTGGTGACTGGCTAAATAGCTTTGGAACCAGACAATGGAGGACTGACTAAGACTTAGCTCAGAAGGAGCTTTGATAAGTATATGTCTGACCATGTCAAATGCCTTATACAGGTTTACAAAGATCACAGATACACATTTTCCATTGTTTCTGTGGTGGTTTACTGTACTGCTGAAGGACATTAGAGCAGTGGTAGTGCTACGAAAGGGACAAAAGCCATACTGAGTGTTTGACAGAAGTTTATAGGTATGTAAGTAGTCCATAATTTGAATATGTATGCCTCTCACCAGGATTTTGGATAGAGGGGATTGTTTTGATACTTTATTTGCAGAGTATGGTAGTAATTGATTTTGTCAAGTTTGACTAGTTTTTTTTTGCTTTCTTATATATATATTCTTGTATATACATATACATTTATATGTATATATATATATATATATATATATATTATATATATATATATATATTATATATATATATATATATATATAGTATATGCACAGACATATACATATAGATATATATATAAACACGCAATCACACACATATATATGATGTGTGTGTGTGTGTGTGTGTGTATATACATATATATATATATAGTTCAAAAGTTTGGAAACCTGAAATTCTAATTCACGAGACAAAAACATTGTAAATTCAAAATGACAACATTTCAAAACTTGTAAGAATGAAGCATCTACTGCGCATATCTGACAACTCTCAGATGTTCTGAATGGAGGTTGCAGAAAAAACATAACAGATGCTCCATTTAAACAATTAATTTAAATTAAAAGTATATACTGTTTTCAATGTTTTTGCTAGGGGTGCATGTCCCCCTGCAACCCCATACCCCCTGCTAATTATATATGCCAACTCTACGATCACACTACAGTGGAGAAAAGAGTAAACTTTCCTATCCTCACTGCACCGCGATCACATTCAGAAAAGTCTCGTGAATTAGAATTTCAGTTTTCCGAACTTTCAATCTACTGAAGTAGATTATATATATATATATATATATATATATATATATATATATATATATATATGGATCTAGGACTAGTGAATGAAAGTTCAATAGTCCGAATCGACAATCACCAAACACACTTTAATGAAAGTGCATTCACCAAAAAAGCGCTTTCGTTAAAGTGTGTTAATAAATAAATAAATAAATAAATCTACTTTTATGCAGGGGGCAAGCCCCCCACATACCCCCTACTTTAATATTCTCTCTCCGAGATTGCACTACAGTAAGGAAAAGGGAATATTCCCTTATCCGCACCGTAGACGATCTCTGTAACAGTCATTCCCCCACGACTCCCTCTAGCTGCAGGAATACTTCCGAGAAAGTATGCCCGGCTGTTTGTGCTTTGGTTAAAAATTCCTTCTGGGATCAGTACCGATGCCATATATATATATATATATATATATATATATATATATATATATATATATGAATATATACATGGGAATATGTCATTTGATTGAATCCCAGATGGCTGAACTCATGTGATTTTGTTGTTTCTTACCCTAGGAGTTATTAGGCAAATGAGTCTGTGTGGATTGCAATAGTCAATGCCATCTTCAACTTTCAGATTTGTAGATGTTTGTGCTCAGCACTGATTCATTGTGTGTAGTGTTTTTTTTCTATTCTTTTCTCTGTGGTGGTGAGACCATGACTTTAGAATATAAAAGTAAGGGGGGGATGGGAACAGAGCCCTGCACATACGGCTCCCAGGGCATATTTGTTGTGGAAAAGATTTTTTATCAAATGAGTTTTCAGTCAAATAATTTTTCAGTCAAATGAGTTTGATTATTTAGGATTCATTCAAATGAGAACTCAGTTAAATGTTACAGACCCAAATCATATGTCTGTCTGTCTATCAACCAACCTACCTACCTACTTATACAAACACACATTTTCACAACACCCTTTCAGAACTGGAATACATTTCACTGAACAAAAGTAATAAAGTACAAAAATAGTGCCCCTCCCCCTATTTTTCTAAATACAGTAACTTCTGAGAAAATACACTGTTCCACAAACTCACTCTTTCTAATGTAACTGCTTCCTGTTTCATGGAACTGACTAAATAGGATCCCCAATTCCAATACAGAAAAGAAACCTAATTCAAATACTTGATGGAATTATATATACACACACACACACACACACACACATATATATATATATATATATATATATATCTCAATTGAGCATAGAACTTAAAACTTATAAAAGAAAAAAAACGAACAGGTAACAAGTCCAGTAATGACTTTTATTAAAAGGTTAAGCGCTTTCGTCGGTGTAATATCTGACTTCTTCAGAACAAATACATTTCCCAAATCCTTGCTTTAAATATATTTAAAATCATCACGACTCCAGTAATCAACTTCTAATTAACTCTTAAAACACTTTACTAAACACAGCGAGTGAATAAAAAAGAAAGTACAAAATAAAAAGATAAATACGTAAGCACTAACATTTTATACACAGCCATGTAAAATACATAAACATTTAAAAAAAAATGATGCTTTATAACCAAAAATTATAAAAAGTTAAATACCATACAACTGTTTCTTTCTCAGTACTATTGAACTTATGCCAGCCCAAATATTTTACAGTAGTATCATAAAGCTAGTTTAGCTTTCAATTTTAATACATATCTAATAGAAATGGTCTCATTAAGCCCTTGGGCATTACACTTCAATTGCCATTTTAACTCCTTGTATTCCAAATACACGCTTAGTGTCCCACTGCTCTGATCAAGATTAACCTTGTCAATAGCTGTATTTAAAGCTGTGTGTAGGATACCTCTTAATATGTTTGGCTAGGGCATTTCTGTCATCACCTTTCACAATGTCATACTGATGTTGATAAATTATTTTCCTAAACTTGGGTTTTAGACTTGCCAATGTAAAAACATGCACATTCTTAACATTTGGTAAAATATGCTAATCCCATACTTAGAGTTAAATTTAAACCCGTTTAATAGTACACCAAATTTGTATGGTCACTTCTGTTCCTTCTAAAATAAACTTACATTGCCTACACTGACCACATTTGCTCGTACAACAAGTCAGGTATCCCCCTCCAATGGTCTCTCAATGATAGATTTAAAACATAAATCCTTCCTGTAAACAATGACAGGATTGTCCAAAAACTAGAATGGTGGTACAACATGACAATCGAAGCCGACTGGATAAAAAACCTTTATTGTAGTAACATCCAAATAACACCCAAGTAAGCGCTTTCGCGTCATTACTAACACTTCTTTAGACTTTACATTCTACATTCAAAAGTTAATTTAAATACCTTTGTTCTATTTAAAACTGCCAATCAAAGCATGTTGCAAATTTAAAGAAACATTTTATTTTAACCTCATAATAAAAAAAATTATCATGGTGTGAAAACACATCAATTATATCAAATATGTATATATACATACAAAACCATTTGCATATGCAAAAAAAATACATAAAATAAAAAATATATATATATGTACATTCATATACATGCAGAAGAAATGTGTGTCCATGATAAAAAATATAAACATATATATATATATATATATATATATATATATATATATATATATACATAACTATACATAAAAAAGTTCATATATAAAAATGTTTCTATAAAAAAATGTTCATATATAAAGAGTAGTTTATAGAACTAAATTAATGTTTCAAGGAACGGTCCTTTACAAAAGATTTCAAAGAGACCTTCTCATTCAGACCATGTCCCTTATCAGCTTGCAGTTTAATTATCCATTTTCCTTCTTGTTTCTCTGTAATGTTCCTGACATCACCTAGCCTAATAGTAGAATATATCAGCTGCAGTACAAGAAACTTAAAAGTATGTGTACTGTCATTACATAATACATGTTTAGCTAGTGCATTGGTGTCATCTTCCATATTAATGGCATATGTATGTTCTCTGACCCTCTCTCTGAGGGTTATATTTGTTTTCCCTACATAAAAACACTTAAACTTATGACATACAGCTAAGTACACTAAATTTCTTGATTTACAATATGCATAATGGTGAAAAATATATCTATTCCCTGTATCTGGATGAATGAAACTTATCATTCAACATATAAGAGCATTGATTACAAGTATGACATGATAGTGTTCCTTTTCTCAGAGTGTGAAATATCCTTTTTCCTACCTTCATAGCATAAAAGTCTTTTTAATGATTTAGTATTTTTGTAGCTCATCTGGGGCACTTCACCAACTATTTCCTTAATCTTCTCATCTAAACATAACACATTCCAGTGCTTCTTGATAATATCTGTTGCCTTTTTATTATTATTAGTATATGGGACCACTACTCTAGTATTACATGTTGATGTTCTGTTAACATATGCATCTGATCTATCTTTGCTGATGTATGGTTTCCCAATGGTTCATCTGATTGATTCATCTATTGGTAGCAAATCCTTACTATGGTATCCCCTATTAATAAATTCCTTCTTAACTTCATCCCGAGCTGTCTCAAAAGTACGATCTTCATTAGTTAAATGAGATGTTCTCAAGATCTGACTCTTAACTATATTTTATTTTTATGTATGTGTGGGGGGTGCATACTATCCCTATGTAGAAAAGCATTTCTTCTGCATGGTTTCCTGTATACCTCTGTTGTTATTCCACCATTACTTTTCTCGAGCCATACTTCTAAAAATTCAATCTCATGAGTTGAATATTTTTCAGTGAAGCGTAAAAATGATGTAGTTCCATTAATATACTGTATAAATTCCTGAAGCGTATCTAGGGGCCCTTTCCATAAAAGAAAAATATCATCCATGAAGCGTTTATAAATTATATGTTCAGAAAAGTGCAAATGTTCAAGGACACAGGTGGTCTCCCAATATGCCAAAACTAAATTTGCATATGAATTGGCGCATGGGGTCCCCATCGCTACCCCTGTGACTAGTAAATAACACTTTTCATCATAGCTAAACACATTATTAGATAAATTCAAATCCATCAACATTGCACATCTATCTGTTCCTTATTCATCCCCTTCTGCATCAACAACAGTCTTAAATACTCTACCCCTACATCATTAGGGATCCTTGTAAATAATGAGGTAACATCCAAAGTAACCATATAATCAATGGCTTTACTAAATTCAGAGTCATTATAATAAGATAACATTTCTAAAAATTGCTGCGTATCTCTAATAATAGACTCAGTTGACTCTACTATAAGTTTTAATAACTTCTCTACATATATGGACATTGACTCAGTCATCTAACCCTGACTAGATACAATAGGTCTAAATTGGGGGTTAATCAAAGTTTTATGGATCTTGGGAAGACCTCTGAAAGTAGGAACTAATGGCTTGTCAATGGAGAAGTAATTATATAACTTCACATCAAATATATTGCACATTAGCAATATCATATAACTGACTATGGATCTTGGGAAGACCTCTGAAAGTAGGAACTAATGGCTTGTCAATGGAGAAGTAATTATATAACTTCACATCAAATATATTGCACATTAGCAATATCATATAACTGACTATGGACATTTTTAATTATTCTAAGTCATATCCAGTCAATAACCGATATGTATTTAAATCCGATAACATTTCATTCATACTATTATGGTAGTATTCAAAATCAAGTACAACAATGGCACCACCTTTATCAGCTGGTCTAATTACGATGCCATCATTGCTCTGTAACTTCTTTAGTGCTTGTATTTCATTACTATTTAGGTTATAATATTCTGGTATAACATCCTTTTTATTTATTTCAAATAGTTTAAGTAGGTCACTCTCACATGCCATTTCAAAACTTTCAAGTGAAGGATGCAATGCTGGTGTATACGTAGAAGGTTTTCTAAACATTTCACTATGTCCATCGATGTTATTACCAAACTGCAATTTCAAAGCCACATTCCTTAAAAAACATTTTAAATCTACAATTAACTCAGTTACAGCTACACTTTTGGAAGGTATAAACGATAAACCTTTGTTTAGTACTGATTTCTCTAAATTATTTAATACATACTGTGACAAATTTACTATCAGGTCCTGTTCACATGCCTCAGTGTCTTTCTTTGGAACTCGTATGGTTCTTCTATATTCTTTCGTTTCTTCCCCCCTCGAGGACTTCACGTCAATCGACTGGCTATTTTGAATGGTAAAGGAAAATGGAAGTTTGATAATTCGCCAACTGGTGACGAATTAGATACTTCAGGTGGCTTCTCCTTCCTTCTAACATCAAGGCTGTTCGAGCTTTTAGTAGAAACTGATATTTCTGTTGTTTGGCTGCTCATGGGCTGGGCAGCATCGATAAAAGTAACTGCATCTCCTGTGTTAAGTTGAGCAGCATCTGGCTTCATCTCAGGCACGGGGTGTAGTTCAAACTGAGGTTGAATCACTGATTGGAGAGAGGTCGAAGGCTGGAGAGTCACTACTCCGGATAGGTTCTCTCGGCCAGGAAAAGACGTTACCATTGGTAAAGTCTAAGTAATCCCTTTCCAGCTTTTTTCTCTTTTGCAACAACAATCTGTTGTCAAGTGCCGATAGCACTGTGGACAATTCAAGCATTAATTCATCTATTTGTCCACTAGTTAATGACTGATGTAGTTCATATTAAATTTTAACAGCTTCATTGCTAAGTTCTTTTTCGATAATAATATATTGCTCTATCAACAGTTTAATGTACATAAAACTCATCTCAATATTCAGTTTCTGCCACTTCATTAACAACTGTGGCTGGGAAGAACCAAAAGTGGGCATTTTTAATACACATAAGCCTCTGGGAATAACTTTGAAGCATATACTTCATGTATTTATGTAGCTGGCACACAATTAACATTCAAGCTATGCAACTGAAAAGGAAGTTAGAAAATATTGTGACTAAACTTAGGAATATACAGTGGCAGAGGAAACGTATGGAGGCATGTATAGGTTCATAGGTTCATACCAGGCTATCTGCCCTGGGGCAATTATAAGCCTAGCCCGATTTTGTTTGGCTTATGCCACCCCCTGATTTGAGTATACTGTGCCCTTTTTAAGGTTTAGTTTGCTGTCACTATTAGACAGAGGCACAGCAAACTAAATCTTAAAAAGGGCACAGTATACTCAAATCAAGGGGTGGCGTAAGCCAAACAAAATTGGGTTAGGCTTATAATTGCCCCAGGGCAGATAGCCTAATATGAACCTATGAACCTATACATACCTCCATATGTTTCCTCTGCCACTGTATATTCCTAAGTTTAGTCTTAATATTTTCTAACTTCCTTTTCAGTTGCATAGCTTGAATGTTAACTGTGTGCCGGCTACATGAATCAGCATTGTTAGCTAATTCAGCACAAGACAGTTTTAACAGTGGATTGCTATCTGCTCTGAGTAACTGCTCAAAATTCATATTCTCTTTCAGAGTAACATCACTCAAATTTCCTTGTATAGTCTCGTCTGTCATGTCCCTTCTGTATAACAGAAAACACAATACAGTCACAAAAAAGAGAAACACAAAGGGTAAAGTACCTCCCAAACAAAAACTTGAGATCCAAAAACAACACGACAATCGAAGCCGACTGGATAAAAAACCCTTATTGTAGTAACATCCAAATAACACCCAAGTAAGCGCTTTTGCGTTATTACTAATGCTTCTTCAGACTTTACATTCTACATTCAAAAGTTAATTTAAATACCCTTGTTCTATTTAAAACTGCCAATCAAAGCATGTTGCAAATTTAAAGAAACATTTCGTTTTAACCTCATAATAAAAAAAATATCATGGTGTGAAAAAAACATCAATTATATCAAATATGTATATATACATATACATACAAAAACATTTGCATATGCAAAAAATACATAAAAAAATAATATATATATATATATATATATATATATATATATATATATATATATATTTTTTTTTTTTTATATATATATATATATGTACATCCATATATGTGCATAAGAAATGTGTGTCCATGATAAAAAAAAAAAAAAATATATATATATATATATATATATATATATATACACACACATACACACAACTATACATAAAAAAGTTCATATATAAAAATGTTCATATATACAAAATGTTCATATATAAAAAGAGTAGTTTACAGAATTAAATTAATGTTTCAAGGAACGGTCTTCAGACAAACAAGCAATATGTCTCTTCAACAGCCAGTTTCGTTCCCTAAACCAAAGAATATCAAAGAATAACCTTCCAAAAATATTGGCAAAAAATAACTATGCAAAATCTTTACTTCTGAAACTGGAAAAAAAAACATTAGATGACTAGTTTCCCAAAACCAGTATTGTTGCTTAATTTTTATTTTACTCTAAGTGACCTTGGTAATGCTTGCCCAGTGCATGTTTTAATTTGTGATACTGAGGAATAGGGCAAGATCTTTTTCACACTGCTGGAAGTAAGAAATCTAATAATGATGTTTTTCAGTATTATCCCAGACACATGAGAATAACAAAGCTGCATCATGCAGACAATGCCAAACCTCTCTGACAACAATACAGTCAAATATTATCCCAGAAGGAAGCGTTATAAAGCTGTAGCATGTCAATGATGCCATCTCCCCTTTAAACATTTGAAAACTGAAGATGTCCCCTGGAATTTGGGAAGCTGCTTTTGTCATCATAATTTTATGCGCTAATGGACTGTATGCATACCCACTTTCAAAACTGTAAGAACACAACATTTAAATCACATTATATAGCTTTCATCTGGACACTTTTTAAGCAGCAGCTGTGAAAATATAACAGTTCATGGTGTTACTGCCTGCATTTAGAAACACAGTCCCAAAGTCCCCAAGCCTTCAGTTTGCCACCGCTCATCTAGCTCTGTAACGCAATGCAAGGCTCTGGTGCATTAAAGCACTGCTCCTGCAAATAGGGTGGCTTGGGTTTGACTCCAACTCTCAGCACCTCTGCTCAGCTGGGATAGGAAGCTTCAGCAATAAGGTGGCATCCTTCCAGATACATCATTGCCAGGCAAAGCATTTCTCTACAAGACATTATGAGATAAGAAGCTGGTCACCAGGGAAAGTGGTCTGACAGATACTGACCACAGGGAAGCCTTTGTGTGTGTGCCCTACTTCTATTTGAATAAGTACGACACATAGGGAAATCAGGGAAACATGCTTTAATAAACTAGAAATCAGCAAAGTGTGCTGATGTTAGTACAATAACTGGGTTTCAAAATACAAAACTGCACAAATGTGTTTGATTCTGCTACAGTGATGTTAATTTAACCATTAGTCTTAATTATCGAACAAAGAAATAACTTAGTTCAAAAGCAGTTTGAAAGTAATTTGTCCAACATGATGAATATCACAGATGTCTGTTGCTATCTTTATTGAAATGTATTACTTGCCAAGTGAACTACATCATGTATCACAAAACTACTGCATTCTGGGATGCAGTACTTTCACAGAAGTGAAAAACACTATCCCCAACCTAAACAAGCACTCAGAACACTGATGAATTTTCACTCTTCTCCTGTCCATACAAAAAAAATAGTATCCAGTGTTGAATTTAAAAAAAAAAAAAAAAGAGTAATGTACTTGCATAAAATACATTTCTGTACTTGAACCAAATACTTTTCTGTATTTGTTTTGATAAATTGGAAACTCCAGTCAGCTACAGCACTGGCACAGGGTTTAGAAATGATCTTATGGAACTGTCATCATTCCTCCAGCTAGGCAAATTAATTTATAATTGGCCTTTTTAAAGATAGCAAAGCATGATGCTTTGCTCTTGCATGATGTGGCATCACTAAATTTTGCTCATGAAATAACTACTGACTTTCATTTATAGTGTAAGATA
The DNA here is from genome assembly GCF_019279795.1 of Protopterus annectens. Taxonomy (NCBI): domain Eukaryota; kingdom Metazoa; phylum Chordata; order Ceratodontiformes; family Protopteridae; genus Protopterus; species Protopterus annectens. The sequence goes on along the minus strand of NC_056750.1, from coordinate 442,726,177 downwards.
GAATTACTTCTGAATAAACTACTTTACTAAAAGCACAAAATACATTCTGTGTAGTGCCAAACAGATGCCACCATAAAGTGAGGGCAACAAATGCAAAATGTCACACAATTTGTCATATGAAAATGCCTGTGTCATACTTTTTCCCTGAACTCTGACAGTGTCTTCGTAAGCATTTCATAGTGTAAATGTAATTAACAAATAGAAACACAAGGTTTACTTAATTCTCTGCTTGCCACCATTTCCTGATTTGCCTTTCAGACTAACTTCCTAACTGTCCACAGGTACTGTATAGCACATATGTGCCTGACACTACTGTTCTGTATCTGAAATAGCTGCACAACTGCCTAAGTGGCTAATATGTTGCTTGACACCACATTATTTGGATATAAAGGTGTATAACTGCTGAGTAATGTTTTTGTTTTTCGAGTATAACTAATACTACTTTCTGATTTTTCCACAGAGCAGTCATTTACTTGAACTGCCTAACACTACCTTACTGCAATTATCTACAGCTTTATGTAACAATTATATAACATTCTGTTTAGTACACTGGAGCATCTGTTTATGTGAAGAGTGGCTTAAACACAGTCTTTGTTTCTATGACTGTTGCTATTAATTCCAAAGTTGCTTTGACATATGTCGCTTACATGTCAAAAGCTCTATTTTTATAAAAATGAAAAAATCTGTACATTTAGTTGATATTGCTATGTATCATTGTGATATGCATGCAGTCACTGTCCTTCATATTATATGAAAAATTCTATGCTTTATTCGTAAGTACATTTAGTTCTTCTGTTAGACATCCCAGTAAATGTGTGCTGCATACAGAATAAACCATATATATGTATGTGTGTATATATGTATATATTTATATATATACACACACACACACACACACACACACACACACACACACTGGTGTTTTAGTCGATATCTGTTTAGTCAGCACAATTTGGTCTTTGCCCTTTCCCTGACAATTGTGCGATCTCAGAGTTAGAATGTAATCTTTCGGCTTTTGTTATAAACTTTTTGCATGCGCCAAGACTGATGGTCATTCACACACCTTAGCATTCTAGCTCACTAAACTGTTATTTGGGAAATAACCTCCATAGTTAAAGTCTATGGTTTTATACTTTTAAAATATATTACATTTACACTTGTAAAACCAAAGACAACTTCTGGTCTGAAACAGAAATAGTCAAACTGATGAGTAAAAATGCTTACGTTGCATTAAAAAGGTAATATGCTGTGAAAAAGCAAAATTCTTCTTACTGGTTCAATTTTCAAAGCGCTTCGGTAGCTGCCAAACAAAGAAGCCTGAGCTTTCAAAAATGCACGTGCAACTCCATCGCCAGTTGTTGTGGATACTTTCTTTAGACGATTTTTAAGTGAAGACACCTGAAGAAGAATGCAGGGCAAAAACATACATAAAGTATCACTCAATAAGTACAACTAAGAATGCTCAAAAACTTCACAAAGCTGTCTGTATTAAAATCCTAAGCCATGTGGGTCAGACCATAACTGGATCTGCACATTTTAATAACTCAGTGTGATCTTCAAAGTAATAACAATTAAAGGCTGTTAGCCATGTAAGCCCAATGAACACAGTCTCTTTTTAAAGGCAATCTCAGAGGAGGGTCTGGTTAAGTGACTTGCTCACAGCAATAAAGCAGGAAAATGGAGGCAGTGTCAATACAACCAAGGACAATTACAGACTCTACTTCTAGCAGTACATTGTTTTAAACCTCTGCACAGAACTATCAGACAACAGTCAATCTGCATAACATATCCTCAAATTTTCAATATATAGTAAGGCCTCAAAAATATGTTTTGCGTTTTTGTATAATAAAGAAAAACAAATTCCTAAGAAATTTGTACTCACACTAGGTTATTTCAGAGCGCTATTTTCTCAACTGAAATGCACATTTACAAACAAAGCCTATTGTGCTTTATCCATTAAAATCTAATTTCTTCTTTTCCCGGAAAGCTTTCCCACGATCTAGGAATCCTAGGGTATTGCTCCCCCTGGCAAATATTCTCTCTCGCTACCAGTTTTATCACACCTGGTGACTACTTTTTTCATAACCTAGAACATTGTCTTTGAATTTACTACATTGATAACTTACCATTTTAATCTGCAGAATCGTCTATTGTTCTTCAATCGTTCCAAAAACAGTCAAAAATTATTGTGGGGAATGCAAAGACACTATCTTTTTGAAGTGCTTTCAATGATGTATCATTAAAATATATTAGAATAACAGACATAATGTTATAAAATATGAAACTGTATTAGAATCCTGAAAAGGAATTCAATAAAGCTACAATATTGTATCAGGAAAGTCAGAAATGTTCTAAACTGTAATTTAGGCATCATTTCAGAAACAATTATAGAGAATGACCGTATCCACTTCTGAAGACTGATGCCCACAAACCCTCTCCCCCCTCCAAACTAAAATGGTAAACACCTTCTGCCATATTCTGTTATACAAATGCAATTTCAGATCACAAACATCACAAAAGAATACATGTGTGTGTGGAGTGGCACTCCCAGTCATTGGTCATAATCTATTCTGACTACGGAAGAAACTGAGCTCAATCATATTGTTTAGCAAGCTTCTGACAAAAGCACCAGTTTCTGTCAAAAGTAATTGGGCTTCATAATTTTGGTATTTCTCCCTTCAAGCAACTTTGTAAATGGCAATTATCCACCTTTAATGCTCTACCTCACCATAAAATTAAATTAGTTCTCACAGCTGTACTCATGCAAAATGGTCATTTAATGTCAAATTACTTATATTACGGAGACATTATAAATGATCTACTTAACAGGGAATGAACTACAAAAGAAATATTCCTCCACAGTATTCCTTACTAAAATCAATAACTAAAAGGAATTAATTTAAGGTAACCTGCTTAGCACGACAGTCCCCCAGCAAATAAAGTATTACATCAGTGCTACCACAATGCCACATTCTCTCCTACCTGCTTTTAGCTTTATTTCCATTTACCTGGGCATTTAGTAAATGCAGGCCTGGAGATCACAAAACACCATTAAAACACGGTTAAGCTGTGGATTGTGATACACACAAAGGATTATGAGCAGGTCAGTGACTGCAACTGTTTTATTAGGTGTTTGAGACATGGATGCCCAGAAATTCACCTTGAGAGGAAAGCTAAGAGGTAAATCTTGTCATTAATGTAATATACAGAACAGGTTATGATCTGCTGACTCACTAATAATTCTTTGTAGTACATGGAAATTTTATTTTCTCCATGTACTACAAATTAATCAAAAGTAAGATTACAAAAAATGCAATGTGTTGTTCTGGCTTTGAAAATCGTTAAAGCTGTGGGGGAGTGGTTGACATCTTGCATATGCCCTGTGTAAGGGAAGCAGTTTAATTCTAAAGACTTTGTGTACTTCAGCTGACAACAGTTAGAAATGGGAGTCGAAACAAAGCAGTTTCACGCCCTGCTAATCTGCTTTTATTGCAGATGAGATGTTAACAGTACTAAGGGAATGCTTAACAATTGTTAAGCACCCCTCTAAATTTTAAGGTTGGGTCGCATGCTACAGCAGCGCTGAACTCATATATAACTTAGCTATTTTCTGAGTGTAATCTGGGCACTCCATGTACTACACTGAAGTTAATTACCATAATTATAAAACACAAATCCAAACTCAGCTGGGGATGAAGCTCTTCCAAAAAAACCTGGCCAGGAAGCACAAAAGCGCTCACTAGTTTGTACCTGAATAAAAGTTTTGTCTTTTATTTAATATCTAGAGAGCAGTGTTTGTTTACTCCCAGTTTGGACTTTAATTACCATAATGTTGAATCCTTTCTATCCAACAATAAAAAAAAAATCTCACCACCACCAAACTCAATTTTGTTCTAGATGCTCAAACAAAACCTCCCTTCAAGCCAGCCTCTTCTGCAGACAAAGTTTTTTATCCTGGAAAAATCTATTTCTGGTCGTAATTACATCATCCAAGCAAATTTCAAAACTGCAAGCATTTATCATATGTTCTGCCATACCTGGTATTTCATAATGATAAAGTCACCAAGAGGACCCCCCCCCCCACCTTCACAGCCGGCCTTAGGCATAGGTGAACTAGGCGACCACCTAGGGTGCCATACAGGCCGGCCTTGTAAAGGGTGCGTTATGTATTTATTTTAATTAATATAAAGTTTGCGCTCTTCTTGGCATTGAAACCAGAGGGGAGGGGGTGAGCCGTGCCAAGCTGAGCACCCTCCCACTTACAGGTGCAGGTTAGCCAGGAGGCTTAATAAAATCTTTTGGCCGTTTGGCTTATAAAGAAGGTAAGTGTATGCGTGTGTCTCTATGTGTAATTTAAACTGTTCATTTCTGTATGAGAGAGAATGTGTGTGGGGTATGTATGTATGTATGTGTATGGAATTTAAATTCGATGTTCTGTTTGTGAGATATAAAGTGTGTGTGTATTACTGTGTGAGAGTATGTGTGTGTGTGTGTGTGTGTAATTTAAACTAGACATTCATTGCTTTGAAAGTGAAAGTCTTTGTTGCTGTGCAACAGTGCAAGAGAGTAGGTGTGTGTGTACATGTGAGTGTTGCTTTGTGAGAGAGTAATTGTATGCGTGTGCTGCTGTGGTAGAACAGAGAAGGTAGGGGGTGTGTGTGTGCATAATTTAAACTAGTGGTTTTGCTCATTTCTGTATGAGAGAGAAAAGTGCATGTCTGTGTGTTGTATGAGAGCTGAGTAGGAGTGTGTGGAATTTAAACTAGTCATTAGTTGCTGTGTGTGTGTGTGTGTGTGTGTGTCATACATGCTACCTCTCAACTTCTTAGAGCAGGAAATCTGGACAAAGCCATAAAGTGGGATAAAGGCCCTAAAATAGGGAAATTTTTTTAAATATTGCTCTTACAAACTTAGAAAGTGGATAGAAAGCTGAATTTTCTGAAGGGTATGAAGTCTGAAACTCAAATTTCTGTCATTATTTTCTAACTTCAGTCTTGAAAGATTTACCATTAATTTGCCAGAAAACCATAACTTTATGGAAAACAGACCAAAAATTAGGTCCTTATCAAGCGTCCAGATTTAGCATTATATTTTTTGTCTGTTTCCTCATAATTTGTGGTTTTCTGGCAAATCAGGGAGGACTGAAGTCACTAAATAGCACTGCAAGCCATGAAGGCATGTGTTGTGTTAACTTCAGCTCCATAAGTGTATCGATATCTAGTCAGTATACACCTCACAATGTCTTATTGTGCCTATAAAATTTGCCACATGTGCTGTGCTTTTAAAGGTCAGTAAAGATTTTACAACAAAATATGTCTTCCAGTAAACAAATAATGTGTTTTTTAATAAGTGTTATTCTAGCAACTTTCTAAATTAAAAAGAACAATACTTAAAACTATCCCTATTTTTTGGCCATTGCATCCACATTTTTGCACTAAGAGGTTGAGAGGTATGCATACCTCTCAATTGTCCAGATTTTTGCCTCATATTTTTAGCCTATTCCTCATAAAAGCTATAGTTTTCCAGCAAATCACTGAGGATTGAAATAACTAAATGTCGAACATTTGAGTTTCAGCCCTCATTTCTTTCAGAAAATGCATGCTAAGACAAATGCTTCTAATCTGTAACAGCAATATTTTAATTTGTCCCTCTTTTTGGGGCCTTTGCCGCCCCCCCCCCCCATTTTAGGCTTTGTCCAGCTTTCTTGTGCTAAGAGGTTAAGAGGTATGGAAGCAGGGTATATAATGCCTTAGTTGCCAATTATTTGGTACATTTTAAGGGGGGATAGGGGTTCTGTATTCCCGAGTGTCCTCTTTTCTATAAGATGTCTAGCTGTCGGTTTCTCAGTCATTCCCAACTGCAATATCACCAGCTTACCAGTTTTTTAATGTAGAGTAGGCAATTACTTTGTCAAGGGTAGCAGGCACTGAATTTGTAGACGAAGCACTGAAATGTAAAGTTGTTTGCCAGTAACAGACTCTTCATTATTTACAAATCTCTAATGTAGAAGTATTCAGATGAATTTTACTTCTGCAGACATTGTGCTTATGATTGGCACTTGTGGATTGTACTGACAGAGGTTTGAGGGCCTTTTATGGTTAAAATGTTCTGAAATGGGCAGTTTTGTCATTACTGGGTCATGCATTTTGTTTCATTGCTTGCTGGAAAAAATGTTCAAAATTACAAATTTAAAACATACTAACAGGTGCTGTATTATGCAAGGAATATAATTTATTACAATCAGGAAGGTGAATCAATGAACACACATATGGGTATTCATGGCCATAAAAATGTGTTCAAAGAGCCTGTAGTTTGAAAATAGCCCAAAGGTAAACTTAATTCTCCACTTTCCAGATGCATTTTATTTGAATGCATGTTTTAATGCTATTTCAATGGCAGGGAAGTTTACTGCTCATGCTAAGCCTGTTTTCATTGTGAGGCTATACTGTTTAGAAAGTGGCTATTTGTGTTTGTGCATTTTATTTCAAAGGAAGAAAATTTACTGCTGCTCATGCTAAGTCTGTTTTCAATGTGCAACTGTTTTATCAAATAGCGCACTGTTGTAGAATTTGAATGCAGTGTTAGTAGCATAATTGCCTTTGGTGCAGAATATTGGAGTACCCATATGATTGCAGATTATTTGGTGTATTGTAAGGGGGAATAGGGGTTCTATACTCCTGAGTGTTTCCTCCTTTGTATGAGATGCCGAAGTAACTATGAACTTGTCGGTTTTAGTCATTTCCTATTGCAATATTACCAGTTTACCAAAATTTTTAATGCAATATAGATAATTAATTCAAGGGCAACAGGCACTGGATTTGTAGATGAAACATTGAGGTGTAAAGTTGTTTGCCAGCAGCATCCTCTTCATTAGTTACAGATTTCTCTTAATGTGGAATTATTTCAATGATTTTACTTCTGTAGAGATTGTGTATCAAGTGATATTGGTGGATTTCAATGACAGAAGTCTGGGTTGTCTTTTATGATTGAAATTTTCTGAAATGGGTAGTTTTGGCATTGGTTTATACTTTGTTTCATTGCTTATTAAAAGAATGTTTAAAACTACAAATTTAAAACACATTCTAACAAGTGGTGCTGTATTATACAAGGAATATAATTTAATACAATCAAGAAGGTGAGTAAAAGAACAAATTAATGAATGCATCTAAAATGTGTGCAAGGAGTCTATTTAGAAAACGGCCCAAAGGTAAGCCTAAACCTCCACTGGCCAGATACATTTTCTATGAATGTGGGATTTCATGCCATTTCAATGGCAGAGAAGTTTACTGGTTATGCTAAGTCTGTTTTCATTGCGAGACTGTATCGTTTAGCAAATGGGTATCTGCGTTTGTGCTGTTCTAGTTTAAGCTACTGTACACAGGGAGGAGAGAGGTTGCTATTCTACTTTCACTGAGCTGTAAGGCTCGCACGTCTACCCAAAATAAATTAAACTGTTTAGATTAACTTAAGCATCCCTTTGAAAGAAGGCACATAGGCTTGTACATTCTAAGGACATGACTTTTACAGTAAAATGTGTGAAGCAGCAACAGATAAAGCAAGTTTATTAAAAAAAAATTCCACCTTCCCTCACTTGCAGTTTAACTATAGTACAAGGTATCTTTTCTTCCTATGCATTTAAATAAGTGAAGGAAATGACTGGAGTGGCTTTCTTAGGGCGTGACCTACATGTGGGTGTGGCAAATAGGGGTGTTTCATGTGTATGGTGTGGGTGGGGCTTAAGGGGTACGGGAGTACTACTTCGCCTAGGGCGCCATTTCAGCTAAGACCGGCCCTGCCCACCTTTATGCTGAAAGTAGCTTCAAAGACTAATTTAAATTAGTCAGTGCTTCTAACATTCGTCTATGACCATTCCAACAAAAGAGAGTTTTTGTTACATACCCTGAATATTCACAAACAACTCAAATTCTACCTCCAGAGAATCAGCCTATTCAGGAAGGATGTTCAGTTATTCATCACATTTGACCCTAATAAAATAGTCAAGAAACAAATGTTATCCAGATGACTTTCTGGTTTTAACAACTTGGTCTATAATTCCAGAAACAAAAATAGTACAGTTTTGTACCTACCATAAATGTAGATGTTAGAGTGTATTCACTGTTGCAGTCATTACTCTTGGGTTATCCTGCTGGCAGGCTACCCGCAGTCAGCCTGAATTCCAAAGTCCTGGTCCGGCGTCGGTTGCTGTCGCCTCTTCCCTGACGTCAGTGCGCCAGGGTTATAAAAGATGCAGCCAACGCCATTTACTTCAGTTTTTCTTGCCCCAGATGTCAGGTGCCCCCAAAAGGGTAGGCTAAAAAACATTGCTTATAAAAGCATGCACTAAAATAAACAATACCTTCATCTACAAGCAAATACACCACATAGGTTGTATAGGATAGAGAAGTACAGATAAGTCCTAGCAAAGAAAGGGGTATGGTGGGTAGGTAACCTGGACTGCGACAGTGAATACACTCGAACATCTACATTTATGGTAGGTACAAAACTGTACTATGTTCATCGTGTTTCACTGTTGCACTCATTACTCTTGGGTTGAATCCCAAAGCTGAGGTTGGGTGGCTAGGCCTAAATAGAATTAGGAGTGGCTATGAGGCCCTGCAGAACTGCAGTGGCAAAGCCTGCTCTGGATTTAGAGTAAAGAGTTAAGTGATAGTGCTTTGTAAAAGTGTGCACTGAAGTCCAGGTTGCAGCCTCCAAAATGTCCTTGGTTGGTACTTCTCTGAGGAAGGCTGCTGAAGTGGCTGCTGCTCTGGTAGAATGTGGCCTAATGCCCTTAGGCACTGATTTGCCATCGTGAATAGCAGAAACTAATGCAGTGGCCTATCCATTTTGAAATAGTCTGCTTTGAAATAGCATTTCCTTGTGATCCTGCAGCATATGCCACTAAGACTAAGTCTTTCTGAAAGCTTTAGTTTTGTCCAAGTAAAAGCATAGCTGTCTGTGTATGTCCAATGAATGCAGAAGTCTCTCCCCCTTATTCTGCAGGTTTGGATAAAAGGTAGGCAAATGTATGGTTTGGTTCAGAGCCACACTGGACACTACCTTAGGCATAAATGTTGGGTTTGTCCTTAGAGAAACCCTGTCTGGATGGAAAATAATAAAAGGTTCCACAGCCATTAGTGCCTGTAACTCTGAGACGCTTCTTGCTGAAGTAATTGCTAGGAGAAGAGCTGTTTTCCATGATAAGTATTGTATCTCAGCTGTATTGGCTGGCTCAAAAGGAGGCAGTGTGAGTTTTTCCAAGACAAAATTGAGGTCCCATGCAGGTATTGGTGCTCTCCTTGGAGGTCTTATGTTTTTGGCCCCTCTGAGATACTGCCTTAGCAGTGGATGAGAGAAAATATGTGGTTCCGTATTGTAGTGAGCTGAAATGGCAGAGACATGGATCTTAATTGATGAGAAGGAGAGACCTTTGTCCAGCATCTCAGTTAGGTATTGTAAAATCTGAGGAATATTTGGTACAAGCGTGTCAATTCCCTGTGCCTGGTTCCAAGCACAGAATCTCTTCCATTTTTCTGCATAAGATTTTCTGGTGCTGGGCCTCCTGGCCTCCAAAATAACATCCATAACTGCTTTAGAGAGAGGTGTGTTCTGAAAGTTTACATTATCCGCCATACAGCCAGATTTAGGGTTCTGAGTTGGCTGTGTAGGATCTGATTGTTTTGTTGGGTCAGCAAATGAGGAATTTGAGGCAATGTCCAGGTTGGGCCTTGAGACAAGCTCTTTAGGATTGGGTACCAGTGCTGGCGTGGCCAGTCTGGGGCAATCAGGATCATTTTTGGCTTCTCTTGTCTGACCTTTAGGAGTACCTTGGGGAGGAGGGAAGCCATATTCTGTGAGGGCTTTCCAGCTGAATGAAAGGGCATCAACTTTCCATGCTTGTTTGTGATACGTCCGAGTGCAGACTTTCTGTGGCTGGCAGTTGTGAGGAGAAGCAAATAGATCTATGTCTGGGCATCCCCATTTCCCTGTTATCATGCTGAAGATTTGTGGATCTAGTTTCCACTTGTGAGGATCCATGAGGTTTCTGCACAGTTCGTCTGCCAAAGTATTTCTCTTTCCTGGCAGGAATTGTGCTTGCAGGTGTACTTGATAAGTCAATGCTGTGTTCCACAAAGTCATGGTTTGTCTGCAGAGGGGGTAGGAATGTGTGCTCCTTGCTTGTTTATGTACCACATGACTGTAGTATTGTCCGTCTTTATCAGCAGTTGTCCTGGATGAAGTAGGTCCTTGAAGGCTGTCAGGGCATTCTGTACAGCTAGCATCTCTTTTTGATTGATATGAAGATGCATTTGATTTGTGGGCCATGTGCCCTGAATACATTTTCCTGCCATGTGTGCCCCCCCAGGCATAATCTGATGCATCTGTTGTTAGTGCCTGCCTGGCTGTGGGTAAACTGAATGGCTGTCCCTTGTTGTGGTGACAGGCCTGTGCCCACCATCGAAACTCCTGTTGCACGCAGGAAATGAGAGTAATTAATGCTTCCAGGCTGTGGCAATGTTGAGTCCAAACACCTTTTAGATACCATTGTAGTTTCCTCATATGCAGTCTTGCATATGGAATTAGTAGAATGCAGGATGCCATGTAGCCCAGAGCCTGCAGAATTTTTCTTGCAGATAACAGGGTCCTTGTTGCCATGTTTTTGAAGTAAGAAGTCGGTTCCCTTTGTTTGTCTGGCGTGAGATAAGCCATCTGGGCAGTTGCATTTAAGCTTGCACCCAAGAATATTATCTCTTGAGAGGGTACTAGTCTTGATTTCTTTTCGTTTACTGTGTACCCTAGGCAAATTAATAATCTTTTTACGAATGCCAGATGCTTTAGTAGAATGTCTTTGGTCTCTGCTTGAATAAGGCAGTCGTCCAAGTAGGGATATATTTGAATTCCTCTTTATCTGCAATAAGCAATTACTGGTGCCAGGCATTTTGTGAAGACCCTGGGCGCAGTAGATAAGCCAAAGGGCAGTGCAGAGAATTGGTAGTGCATTGTGCCAGCTATGAATCTGTGGTATATTCTGCAAGATTGTCTGATTGGTACATGCAGGTATGCCTCTGAGGTCCAAAGTTACAAGCCAAGCCTTCGTGCCCAACATGGGCAGAAGTTGCTGCAGAGTCAGCATTTTGAATTTTGGAACGTCCAGAAAAGTATTTAGAATAGACAGGTCCAGAATTAGTCTCCAGGCTTTGTCCTTTCTTGGAACTAAGAAAAGTCTTGAGTAAAATCCTTGTCCCTACTCTTGTTGTGGCACTGGCTGAATAGCCCTCATGTCCATGACAGATGAAATTTGTTTTTGTGCCTCTGCCCATTGATTGTGTGGCAGGTCTGGCATACCTTTTGCCTTTGGAAGGGTGTGAAAGTGGAACCTGTAGCCCTGAGAGACTATAGTTAAGACCCATTTGTCCTGGGTGATCCTGTGCCAGTTTTGTGAAAAAAGTGCTAGCTTTCCCCTAAGGGTGCTGCCAAAAGGTAAGTGCTTGGCATTGGCAGAGGGGAATCATTGGGACTGTTTCCTATAAGGCTGTGATTTGTCTTCTCCACTTTTGGAGGTAGAATCACCCCATTGTTTGGGTCTGTATGAGCCCTGGGGCTGTTGCCTGCTTCTAGGGCATCTGAATCTGCCTCTTTGTGGCCTTTCTGATGCTGGAAAGGACCAATTTTTAGAAGGCCAGTTCCTGCTAAATCTGGGTGGTTGTACCTGTAAGAAATCCTTTACTGTCTGCATAGATTTACCTTTATCCTCCATTTTCTTTAACACCTCTTCTGCCTTAACACCAAACAAAGTATCATGCTGTAATGGAGCATCCAATAATTTTGCCTTAACATGATCAGGCAGATACTGTTCTTTTAACCAAGCATGCCTTCTAATAACAGAACCTGTAACGGCGGCCCTGCACGAGGCCTCCAGTGAATCATAACCACATTGCAAAGTATGTTTTCCCACGTGTTCAGCTGCATGCAATAAATCCTGCAAATCTTTGTTCTCAGAACATTCAGAATTTGTCAACATTTTTTGTTTTAACAAAGACATTAAATATTGCTGATATTTGAGCATATGAAATTGACAATTTAAAGCCCTTACAGCCAAGGTAGCAGAAGTGTAGACTTTTTCCCCCATCTGTTCAGAGCCCTAGAATCTCTATCTGAGGGGACAGGGTTTTTAGCAGTAGCAGCCTTCACCCCTTTGGGACCCTGTGAGATAGTTTCTGGGTCTGCAGCAGGGTTTTTATATAGAAATTGATGGGAATCTGGGACCCTGTAGTATCTGTCCGGCTTAACAGGTGCAGGAGATAACAAATCTGGAGACAGGCCGGACTCTGAAAATACATCATCTACTATGTCTAAAACAGCAGGAATTGCAAGAGGTCTGTGCTGAGGTAGTAAAAGAAAGTCTCTAAGTCTTTTCTTAGAATCTGAATAATCTTGGCTCTCCCAGTGGAAATGCTCCCTCATGGTATGTAGGGTTTCCCCAAATGAATAATCCTCAGGAGGAGAAGCTGAAGGAATAGAATCTTCAGCATCAGAATCCTCATAGGGAGGAATAGAATATCCCTGTTCTGAAGAGGAATCAGAGGAAATGGAAACCTGATCAGAGGAATCATATTCAGTATTTTGCCTAGGCTTCTTATCAGGAGGGGGATGGGAACCCCTGATCAAAGTAATTAGGTCTTCGGCCATTTTGAGCATCTGTTTCTTAGGCATAGAAGTCTGTCCTGGAGAATGCTGTACTTGTTTCCTTGTCTTTAAAACTGGTTTAGCCTTTGTCTTGGATGCTGAAGTAGGCTTGATATAAAGTTGTGTAGGTCTGAAGACACCCTCAGAAGCCGATGACTGCTCAGCGGCTCCAGACCCATCTGAGGGATTAGTTTCCGAAGGGCCAATACCTTGAGTATCCAGAGGCCTAGTTGTCTCCACGTGGGAGTCGGAAGCCGCCTGTGGCTCTGAGATAGCGGGAGTCAGGGGCTGTGAAAGTGCCTCACTGAGCACCGGTGAACCGGTGACTGGCCTAGAAGAGTCGTCTTCGTCGTCGGTTTTGGACCTCGGATGGCTGTCCTTTTCTTTATCCTTGCGCTTTTTATGAATTCCAGTTGTCGGTTGTTCCGACAGCATTATATAGTTAAACCTTCGGCCAAAGTAATGGAAATCAAAATCGTACAGATGCTTTATTGTGCATTGGTTAAATCTAGCACAAAACCGACAACTAGCAACGTCGTGGTCAAGGCCTAGGCAAGGAATACAGTAAGAATGAAAATCCTTATGAGGTATTTGCTTCCCACAAGAAATACAATTGTTAACTTTTTCTGACATCGGTCTGGAGCAAGAAAAAAGTTTCCACAACGGGGTACTTAGCTTTATTGAAGACTTTGGATCTGAAATTCAATTTAGAAAATCTCAGGAGTCGGCCGACCAGCACTTGCGAACTGCTTTTGCTTCGGGCACCGCGCGGCAAGAAAGACTGAAGAAAATGGCGTCGGCTGCATCTTTTATACCCCTGGCGCACTGACATCAGGGAAGAGGCGACAGCAACCGACTCCGGACCAGGACTTTGGAATTCAGGCCGACTGCAGGTAGCCTGCCAGCAGGATAACCCAAGAGTGATGACTACAACAGTGAAACACGATGAACATCTGGCATTTAACCCAAGAAGTCATTCAACTAGATCTGTCTTGGTGTCCTCTGTTTTTTTAAAAAAATATCTCTGTGGATGAAATTTAAGCTGTAGCACCTTGGTCTAACTTGAATACTTTTGTCAGTCAATATAATTTAGATGCCATATCTCAGTTTGGGGCTTCCTTCTTAGCTTCACTGAGGTAGCCTGTCACGATGCCACTCGAAAAAATAGTAGCTTGGGATTCTGTCACAAAACTCAGGTAACACAGATGAAGTAGGATATAGAAGTTATACACTTACCATATCACTGGATCCTTTTCATCAGAGTCCTTTTGATATAACACCCCTTTCTCCTTTCTTATTCCAGTTGTCACCTCATTTCAAGAGACCTGCAGACTATCTGGAATACCTATGATTTATCTTACATCCTTCATTATATCTGTTAAATAGTTTACGTCCTCCTGACTGGCAAACTTGTACTGAGGTTTGTGAGGTCACAAGGGAATTATGGGTGGGAAATTCTGAAAGAGCTTGAAACTAGAAACACTAGTAAATGGCTGGATCAGAGTTGACAAATAACTCGATACCCAAAAGCTGGGTCAGATCAAATGGACAGACAGAAAGATGAAACAGGTTCTAACGTAACAGACTTATTACTGTTGGGGTCTGGTCACAATGGTGAAGCCTCACAGTTAAATACAGGGCATGTATACATCACATTATAACCCATATTGCCATCTTTTACCATTACTATGATACACAGGATAATAGAGTACTATGGGGGGGGGGGGATTAGCTTTTTGATGTGTTTGTAGTTGTTGTCATCTGGATATGCAGCAGTTGTGGGTTCCAGCACAGATATGATTTTAAGATTTAAGAAAAACAATGAAAACTTAATCTTGGTAAAAGACAGAGGGCGAGGGAAGAAACACATGTAATTCAGTAGACAGCAGAATATGTGATGCTTTCACAAAGAAAAAAATACTGTTTTGGATCCAGACGCTACCTATTCCGAAGATGTACGAAATTGAATGCATGTGAATACTCTAGAATTTCAACTGCCACTTCATGAGGAAAACAGCATGGCAGTTGTTTCATTCCTTGCTAAGTTCAGACCTAAACTGCAAGGGTGACTTCAGTTTAGAATGGAATGCGTTATTAGGCATAACCCAATGGTTAGACAATTCTCTCCAAGGGTTTGATTTGTTTGCAGGGTTTTCATGACCCATACCTCAGTATAATGCACATTAACTTGTTGCATAGCCAGAGATACGTTTTTATTTTTTGGGGGTCGGGGATGCCAGTAAACTCCAGATTTTCACAGAACTTGGCATTAGGGAAGATAATTTATTCACAGTAACTTGAGGTTCTTCTTATATTTACTGTTTAAGATGCTGTCAGTTTGCTCAGTGTTTTGTACTAAAATTTATTTTAATTTTGCATATATAGATACACAAAAAATTATAAAGAAATCATGGCTAAAATTTATTTTCAGGAAAACAAAATTACATTTTTACCTTTGCAAAACTCATTCTCCAGGACTAAAAGGTGAGGCTTCCATGGAAGGTTGGGAGGGTGGCCTAATGGTTAAGGTGTTTGCCTTACAAACAAAGTGCAGGGTTTGAGTCTCACAAGGAATAACTGGCTAGGCTTAAAATGGCTCACAAGGGCAGTTAGCCTTGTCCTAATCTATGAACCTATGAATATGAAAATGAACAACCAAATCTAACCTTTTTTAAATAGTATCAACATTCTGCACAGGTATTAGATGCAGCACTATGTCAATGAAAGTGCTGAGTCGGCTAGAACATTCCCATTTACACATTTTGTAAAGTGTACAATGGTACAAAATAGCCTATACATACAATGAGAACATTTTTAAGAAACCTTTGTGTTATTGCCAGGAAATCCTCTTTTGGTCATGAAAAAATAACATGGAAAAACCATAAGGCTCACAATAAACCTATTATTTGCTCAAAAGTATGGCAATACAAGACCATACAGTGCATAACAGCAATTGTACAGGCTGTTCAATATTAATATGCACTGCTAACATGGAAATGTCAGCATCCCTTCTTTTAGGTAGTCAGATATAAATGTCACCAGATGTCAAAATGTCACATTCTGTTTTCTTCATGATCTGTAGACTTTCTGCTAATAGCTCTTTACTTGGAGGATTAGCAGAGTGGTATAGTGTCAGACTTTGACAGCATGATGATCTCAAACTTTGTCCATATGCTGACACACACATTTGGAGAGAGAAAACTAGTGAACCCCATAGCTTTCATTCAGTATAAGACCCGTCCTACCTCACTAGAAAGGAAGGCCATCCTTTCCTGCCATCTGTGATTCAGGTCTAACTAACAGCTTTCTTGACAGAAAAAGGCTACAAATAAGCAAAGACTCACCTGCCTCAGAGGAAGTGTGAAATCTGGTATTACCAGAGTGCCTCCAGTGGAGGATGAATGTTATTGCATAACAAGGGCACGATGGACCAGCTACTGCTCCTTTCAAAAAGGAATATGTACTTTGTATGGTGATGTGCACACATATGTACGTTTTATAATGATTAATTTCTGGGGAAAAGTGAGAAGTGACTAGGTCAGAAAATATCACCCAGTAAATGCAATAGAAGAAAAGCGTCCCAAGTGATTGGATTTCATCTTCCTAATACAAATGGAAAACAGGCACTGTGACATGAGGTCATTTGGGGAAACCAAATGAAAAAAAATATATATCGGAGGAATGAAAAGAAAAAAAAAAAACAGTACAATGGAAAATAATCTAAATTTTGAAAAGCTGTCCAGTGTGACAGGTTACAAACAGTCTATTAATAATAAGAGTTCAAACTCTGGTGAAACAGACACAAAAGTATTTGCATGAAGCAAACTAGAAAGGCAATATTACACTCCACAGTGCATTTTTTTCATAACGCTAAACATTGGTTTAAATATAAACAAGCCTGCATTTGAGTCTCATTACACTTTTTAAATTGTGCAGTACTCTGCAAAGTATGTAATACCCTGCTACTTTATCTGCTTTTTGCCATTACATAAAGTCACTATTATGCCTGTGCCCACCTTCTATATGCATTGCCCTCTGCAGCTATTCAGATTTTGGAATATTTCCCCATCCATTAAAACACAAGTAAACAAAAAGTTATGAAGATTTGACGTGCCATCTCATACTCCTTACTAAAAATCTAAAACAAACATTTAAAAAAGAAATGCTTTACTCAGAGTACTACATCCTGCCATCTGGTATCTGCTGGATCTCCGTTCATCTGTCATTCTTGCTAAGCCGACACAAATATATTTATTATTTAGCATGGAAAGATATTTCATCTAAATAAGCCACATGTATAGAAAATTAATTTAGAGTGTACTTGGAAGATTATACTGAGCAGCTACTAATGAAACCATTTTGTCTTTCTCCATTTCAAAAGCTGATACCATTTTTAATGGAGCAGCATTAATGAGATAAAAAAAAAAAAGATAACATGAATAAAATGGTGGCACATAAAAAAACTAATTTCTATCACATTCTTCCCCAAAACTGGCTATTCCATGTATCAAGGGTTCCCTTAGCCTGTCTCATAATATTTGACTTACCTCAGTCTTTTAAATTATTTTGATAAGTCTTTTCCATGCAACACTTTTTCTCTGAATGAATATTTTCTATGGTCCTACTTAGTCCACCCACACCTAAGAGCGTAGTTTGTTAACTTCAAGAGTATCATCCGTTCTGAATGGTAACATCCTCCATTTCATTTCTTGCTTTCCATATTAACTAAAAAGTACATTAAAAGTATGCCATTGTTCCAACACCAAATCCACAAGAGTAAAACAAAGCAAAGGTAACACTGTGAATACACTAACATTGTCTTATTACTTGATTGTTATGATTGGCTTTCCTTTTATTATGTTGCGTCTTTAATGGAGCTTTTCGCTCCAGGCCACTGCTGAAAATATGCATTAAGTTCCATTCAGAATTATCCAGTAAACAAAGGCAAATAAATAAAACTAAGATGTAGCTGACATGCAATCAGATGGGCAAGTGTTGAAACAGTAATGCCAACATAATCCCTTGCACAAATCAGAAAGTTGGAAAAGTAATTCTAAAACTTTGTTCCCTAGGTCGTCACCTAGACAGTCTTGCTCTTGGCCTCCAACAGCAGTGTCATCATGGACTTGAAAATCATAGCAGCGGAAAAAAAAAAAAAACACGAGAGCAGCCAATAATAGACAAATATGTATTCCCAAAGACAGACACCATTCATTGCTTTATAAGAGATAATAAAACCTACAATACCCCTTAATGATAGAAAAAGTACCCCATGTAAGAACTTGCCATAACAGTATGTGTCCTACTGATCACTGCTGCAGTATTACAAACTGTTATGGAGTCTCACCAGAAAACTTGGTCATTCAGCTGGGGTACCAAAGCCAAAACCTTTTATAGAGCCACATGTCCAATGTATGGCCTAAGCCTGCATAAACAAATTTATGAGCATAAAACCTCAGATTATCTCCATACTAGGAAACCTGTAGATACCTGAGGATACTAAAATAATTGGTCAGCTAAGATGGGAGAAGGCAGAAAATGGCTCCCTCTCAGTCCATGAAAAGAGGTAAGCAAAGACAGAAAAGGGTGATGGCAAGCTGGGAAGGAATACTCTAACAGTGATCAGTAAGACAGCTACTGTTATGGTATGTTCTTACACTACAGTACTATGAACTTCCTTTAACTGTTGCAGTATTCCAAACTGTTAGGTGATTCCCGCACATTAAGTAGTGTAAAGGGCGGCTGGATGAGGCATAGGAGAGCTGTCAAGCAGTAGAGAGAGGATTGATTTCACAAAGGCAACTCTAGATTTAGAAAAAGCATCTACCTGGTAATGTTTGGTAAAAATATGCACCAAAGACCAAGTAGCTGCTGTTAGGAAAGCTCTCGAGTCTACCCCCTTATAAAAGGCTTTGGATAAGGCCATTAGTCTGGAAGAATGTGCTTTCACTGATGACGGTAAAGATTTGCAATGATGAGTGTAACGAAAGAAAATGGATTTAGAAATCCAGTTAGCAATAGTTTGTTTTAAAACAGAGCTACCTAGCTTGATTTTCTTGAAAGAAAGCAAACAGTTGGTCAGTCTTGCTTCTTGAATTTATCTTGTCCAAGTAAAATTAAGCTGTCTGCCAGTGAATGCAGGATTCTCTCCCCCTTATTCTGTGGATTAGGAAAGGAAGTAGGGAGATTGATGGCCTGATTAAGGGATAGCTCATTTACCACTTTAATCATAAAGGAGGGACTGGTCCTCAGAGACACTCTTGTCCTTATGGAAAATAAGGAAGGGAGGAGATGCCATCAGGGTAAGCTGATACTAGTAGTATGGTTTTCAAGAAAAAACTATGAGACAAGCAGAGCCTGCTGGTTCAAAAGGGGAAAGAGTGAGCTATCAAGAACAAAGTTGAGGTCTCAAGAAGGCATTATAGCTTTCCTAGATGGTTTTAGTGGAGTACTGCTTTCAGAAACTGTTTTAACTCTAGTGTAGAAAAAAGAGGAGGGTTGAGAGGTAAAGCAGGCAGAAATGGCCAAGAGGTATACCTTGATGGTAGAGTATATCAGGACAGTTTTTAAAAGGTCACACAAATAAAACAGGACAAAGGGGACACCTATTTGTACAGGATCCTGTTCATTAGCATGACACCAAGTAGAAAATATTTCCCGTTTTGATATAGAAGATTTCCAAGTAGTAGGTTTCCTTACCTCCTAGAGAACCTGTAGAGTGTCTTCAGGACTTTTTGGCTGAAAGAGATGAGAATCCTATCACCCATGCTGTCAGGATTAGAAATGACAGGTTGGAGTGAAGAAATGAGCCCTTGTGTTGTATGAGCAAGTCCACTGTGTACGGTAACTTGTGGTGATGACCCCTGGCTAGGTGGCAGAGAAAGGCGAACCAATGCTGCCATGGCCAAAGAGGGACTCACCAGTAAGATAGTACAATTGTGCAAAATCTTATCATAACAGTAGATGTGCTTCACTTCACTGCTGCAGTAGTCATAACCTATGGAATCTCCTATCAAGGATAGCCCTACTTCCAGCCTGTATACTAAAGCCTGTAACTCTTACCAGCATTGTACGTCACATGTCAGATGTATACTCCCCATGTCAGCATACAGACCCTCCAAGCTCAGTGTCCCAGGAGAACTAGAAACACCACATGAGAAAGGAGAACATGTACATCGAGTGAAAAAGGAGATGCCTAGGGAGAAAGGCAAATGAGATGCCTAGGGAGAAAGGCAAATACCCCCCACCCAGGCAGATGTTCCCAACAGAAAAAAAAAGGAAGAAAAGGGGGCAGGGGGGAAGGAATGAATACTGCAACAGCAAAGGAAAAGACATCTACTGTTATGGTAAGATTTTATGCAACTGTGCTATGTCTTTCCATACTACCATTGCAGTATTCATAAAGGAGGAAAGGAAAGAGGAGTCTGCCACAAACCCATGAAGAACAGCCTTAGCAAAACCTGCCATGGCTCTGGAAATGATACCCAGCTTGTAATGTTTAGTGAAAGTGTGCAAAGAAAACCAAGAAACAGCTTCAAGGAAGGAACTGGTGTTCAAACCCTTGAAGAAAGCCTCCAAGGAGGCCATTGCCCTAGTATAATGGGCCCGATTAGAGGCAGAAAGCTGTTTGCCATGACAGTGACAAAAAGAAATGGTTTTCGAAATCCAGGAGGAGAACAGTTTGCCTATAAACTGCCAAACCCAATGTCCTGACATGAAAAGAAACAAAAAGTTGCTCAGATTTATGTATACCCTTTGTCTTATCTAAATAATACCCTAGCTGTTTATGAAGATCCAAGATGTGGAGAACCTTCTCGCTAGCAGATTTTGGTGAAGGAAAAAAAAAAGAAGGAAGCTGGACAGCCTGATTAAGGGATAACTCATTGACCACTTTGTGCATAACAAAAGGAATAGTATGAGGAGACACCCTGTCCCTATGAAAAATCAAATAAGGGGAGACCACCATCAAGGCTTGGAGTTCAAAAACTCTCTTGGTGGAAGCGAGGGCAACAAATAAAGCAGTCTTCCAGGTGCAATGTTGCAGAGATGCAACAGCAGCAGGATGAAACAGAGTCTGGCTCAATTTCTCAAGAAGAAAATCAAGATCCCAAGGAAGGAAGGATAGGCTTTCTTGATGGCCTGTTGTGGAGGATGCCTTTCAGGAACTGTTTAACCTCAAAAAGTACAATTGTGTACACATCATAAATGTAGATGTTCGGGTGTATTCAATGTTGCAGTCAACACCTGTGGGTTATCACTGCTGTGGTAGCCCTCGGCTGACCCGAATACCAGAGTCAATGTTTTTCAGCATCAGCTGCTGTCACCTGTAGTCTGACGTCAGGTCGTCAGTGCTATAAAGCAAGGCAGCCGATGCAATTACATCAGTTTTCCTTGCTCTAACCCATCAGAAGCACAAGGACATATGGTAAAGTAGTCCTGGTGGCTAAAAGCCACCGTGGGAAGCTTATGCCCCCCTAGGGAAAGAGGATATAAGGGGGAAGGAGGGAGGGGAAACCAGGACTGCAACAGTGAATACACTTGAACATCTACATTTATGGTAAGCGTACACAACTGTACTATGTTCTTTGTGTTTCACTGTTGCAGTCATCACCTGTGGGAGGATTCCCAAAGCTGAGGAGAAAGGTGAAAAGATAGGTTAGAACCCTAGGCATGGGTCAGAAAGCCCTACAGAACTGCAGAGACAAACCCTGCCCTAGACTTGGAGAAAAGAGGTAGGTGGTAATGCTTTGTAAAGGTATGGACAGAGGTCCAGGGGGCAGCTTCCAAGATGTCCCTTGTGGGGATTCCTCTGAGGAATGCTGTGGAAGTGGAGGCTGCCCTAGTAGAATGGGTACGAATAGACTTAGGGGGTGATTTCCCATGTAGTCTGTAGCAGAAGTGGATACAGTGTGATATCCTCTTGGAAACGGGCTTCCCCTTTGCCCCTGGGGCAAAGCTGACAAGAGGCTGGTCTGTTTTTCTGAAGGGTTTAGTATGGTCCGTGTAGTATTTGAGTTGTCTGTGCAGGCCTAGTGAGTGCACAATTCCTTCCCCCTTGTTTTGAGGGTTGAGAAAGAAGGTGGGTAGATGTATGGCCTGGTTTAGGGTAACATCAGATACCACCTTGCCCATAAAGGAGGGGATAGTCCTCAGGGATACCCTGTCTGCATGGAAAATGATGAAGGGCTCAATGGTCATGAGTGCGTTAAGTTCTGAAACTCTTCTGGCTAAGGTGATAGCTAGTAGGAAAGTGGTCTTCCTGGACAGGTATTTCAATTCTGCTGAAGCAGCAGGTTCGAATGTTGGTAAGGTTAGTTTTTCTAAAACATAATTCAGGTCCCAGGCTGGTGTGTGTGGCCTTCTGGGAAGTCTGATATTAGAAGCCCCTCTGAGGAATTGTTTAATCAATGGATGTGAGAAGAGGGGCTGTTCTGAATAGAAATGGCTGAGGCATGGATTTTAATAGAAGAGAAGGAGAGGCCACTATTGATTAACTAGGCTAGGTAGTCCAAGATAAGAGGGATGGAAGGTTGTGAGGTACTGGCCCCTCTGGACTGGCTCCAGTAGCAGAATCTTTTCCATTTCCCTGCGTAAGATTTTCTGGTGCTGGGCCTTCTGGCCTCTGTGATAATGTCTAGGACCTGCTTGCTTTTAAAGTATTAGCCATGCTGACAGATTGAGAGTCTGCAAATCTGAGTGCAGCACCCCCCCCCCACACACCTGGGTCAAGAGGTTTGAGATCAAGGAGAAGCTGCCTGGGGTGGCTGTAATGTCAGGCTATGCAGTAAGGGGTACCAATGCTGTCTGGGCCAATCAGGAGCAATGAGGATGACCTTTGGTCTCTCCTCCCTTATTTTGATCAGTACCTTGGGAATAAGAGGCAGAGGAGGGAATGCGTACACAAAGAAGGAGTTCCAAGGGAAAATCAAGGCATCCATCTTCCACACTAGGTGGTGATACTCCCTGGTACAGAATTTTTCCAGCTGGTGGTTGAGGTGCGAAGCATGGAGATCCACCTCCGGAGTTCCCCACTCCTGAGTGACTTGCAGAAAGATTTTTCTGTGGAGCTGCCATTCGTGGGGGTCCAGTAAGTTTCTGCTTAGGTGGTCTGCCAGGGTGTTGTTGACTCCTGGTAGGTATTGGGCAATTAGGTGTAGACCCATTGAGGTGGCTGTCAGCCAGAGGTTCATGGTTAGCCTTTACAGAGGGTAAGATTGGGTCTCTTCCTGTTTGTTGATATACCACATTACTGTGGTGATGTCTGTTTTGATAAGGAGAACCCCTGGCCTGAGATGGGGTTTGAAGGATGTCAAAGCCTTTTGTACTGCCATCATTTCTTTCTGACTGATGTGTAAGGGAAGGTGCTGGGCACCCCAAAGACCTTGGGTGCACCTGCCTACGTGAGCGCCTCAAGCAATGTCTGAGGTGTCGGTGGTGATAGTCTGGCTGGAAGGGTGGAGGATGAAGGGAAGACCCTTGTTCTTGGCATAGGCCTCTACCCACCAGAGAAACTCAGCCCTTATACAGGGGATCAGCGGGAGAGAGGTCGCAAGAGGCTGAGAGTGCTGATACCAAAGGTTCTTTAGATACCACTGAAGTTTTCTCATGTGAAGCCTGGCCAGAGGAATTAGAAGGATGCAAGATGCCATGTACCCTAAGGCTTGCAGGAAATTCCTCACAGTGAGGTGACTTCTGGAAGCCAGCTGGTTAAATTAGAGAGGCAGGAAGCTCTGCTTTTCTGGGGATAGGAAGGCCATTTGGGATGCTGTGTCCAGCAGTGCTACCAAGAAAATGATCTTCCTGGAGGGTGTTTGCTTTGATTGCTTCTTGTTGATGGTGAACCTTAGGGAAATTATAAAGGTTTTGACAAAGAGAAGGTCCTGGAGCAGCTTTTCTTTGCACTCTGCTTGAATGAGGTAGTTGTCCAGATAAGGGAAAATCTGTATATTTCTCTGTCTGCAAAATGCTATGGTTGGGGCTAAGCATTTGGTGAATACTCTGGGTGCAGTAGATAAGCCAAAGAGTAGTGCAGAGAACTGTAAGTGTTGTGAGCCTCCTCTGAAGAGCATGGAATTTCCTGCAGGATTCCCTTATGAGGATGTGGAGGTAGGCATCTTTTAGGTCTAGGGTCACTAGTCAGGCATTTTTTGTCAGCATAGGTAGCAGCTGCTGCAAAGTTAGCATTTTGAATTTGGGGACCACCAGAGAGGTGTTCAGAATGGACAGATCTAGGATGGGGCACCAAGTGCCCTTTTTTCTGGGAACAAGGAATAGTCTGGAATACAAGCCTTTGCCTGTTTGATCTGAGGGAACAGGTTCTACTGCCCGCTGGGATATGAGAGTTTGTCCCTGTTTCACTGCCTCTGCCCACTGATTTGGAGGTAAGTCTAGGTATCCTCTTGAAATTGGGAGCATGCTGAAAGAGAATTTGTATCCCTGATAAATGATTTTTAAGATCCATTGGTCCTTTTATTACAGAAAGCGAATTTTCTTTGCAGAGGGAGAGCCTTCCTCCTAGCTTTTGGTGAGTGAAAGGCAGGCAGAGGGGGGAGAGGGAGTCATTGAGAGTTTTTGCCATAGAAGGGTGGCTTAGAACTCCCTGCCTTTGGGGTGGAAGTGGTCCACTGTTCGGTTCTCTGTTGTCCCTGGGATAGGGGCCTGGGTGATCTGTCCCTGCGGGGCTTACCTTGACCCTGTCTGCTAGGTGCAGGTAAGGATCAGTGCTTCGAGGGGAAAGTTCCTGCTTAACCAGGGAGGTTGAACCTGAAAGAAATATTTTACTGTTTGCACAGATTTTGCTTTGTCTTCCATCTTTTTAAGCACCTCTTCTGTGTTTACTCCAAACAAGCTGTCCTTATTCAGGAGTGCATCCATTACTTTAGACTTGACATGATCAAAGAGAGGGTGTTCTTTCAACCATGCATGTCTTCTAATGACAGATCCTGACACTGCTGCTCTGGTTGAGGCTTCTACAGTGTCATATCCACACTGTAATGAGTGTTTGGCCACCTGACAAGTAGAGTGCAGTAAATCTGCTAACTCTTAAATTGGCACAGTCAGGAATGGTTGAAATCGTTTGCTTTAATAGTTCCAAAGTGTGTTGATATTTTAACATATGGAACTGAAAGTTGAGAGCTCTGATAGCTAAGGTTGCAGAGGTGTATACTTTTTTAGCCCATCTGTCCAGAGATCTGGAATCCTTGTCCGAAGAAACAGGATTCTTGGCAGAACTAGTCTTAGCTCCTTTTGGTCCCTTTGTAATGACCTCTGGGTCTGCAGCAGGATTTCTGTACAGGTATTTGTGAGAATCTGATACTCTGTAATACCTGTCAGGTTTACTGGGAGCAGGTGGGAGGGCATCAGGGGCTAAGGTGGATTCATGGAAATCATCATCTACCACTTCTAAAATAGGAGGGATAGCCAGGGGTCTGTGGTGGGGCAGGTCCAGAAACACTCTACGTCTTTTCTTAGACTGGGGGAAATCCTGAGATTCCCATTGGAAATGTTCCCCGAGAGTGTGAAGGTTTTCCCCAAAGGAAAGGTCTTCTGGTGGGGAGGCAGAAGGAATGGATTCCTCTGCATCTGAATCCTCATAAGCAGTTAGAGCTTGTTGTTCCTCTTCAAAATCTGAACAGTCAGATTCCTCAGAATCCTGTTCTGTCATAATTTCTGGGAAAGGGTGTCTTTTCCTTTTAGAAGTTGTGGCCCGACTACCCCTGATAAGGGAAATGGGATCCTCCACCATTTTAAACATTTGGGCTTGGGGTGGTGGAGCAAGAGCAAGATGATGGCTAGAGGCAGATTTTCTAGGAGTGGCCTGGCTTCTGGGCCTAACAGTATCCGTCAGTCTGAGAGAAATGGTAGTCGGATGAGAATATGCTGTTTTTTGTCTAGGTTCGGCAGTGCGAGAGGCCTCTTCAGAACCTGGTGCCTGCGTCACGGCTCCGGACCCAACCAAGGCAGAGCAAGCCAAAGGCTCGGAAGACGAAGAAGATTTCTGCGGCATACTGGACTCTGAAAGCGTCTTGGTAGAGGCCTGCATAGATATCGAACTGGGCATCAAGGGCTGCGAAAGCACCTCACTGAATTCTGGAGAACTGACGACCTGCATAGCGGTAGAGTCATCGGAAGGCTTAGCCTTGTGTGGTCTGTCTCTATCTTTATCTCTGCATTTTTTCGGAATGTCCAAGGATTGTTGGTTGACAGGCACCCTTTTCAGAAAGCGAAGACAGAAGATGAAAATACCTGTCTACAATAAGAGCTCTACGGCGAACAGTTCTCACGTTAAAGAGGGCACAGAACCATCAATGGGGGACGTTGTGGTCTGGGCCTAAACAAGTGATGCAGTATGAATGGAAGTCTTGGTATGGGATCTGCTTTCCACAGGTGAGACAATTGTTAACTTTTTCGACATCTGTTAGTGCAAGAAAAAAAGGATCCCCAACAGCGTACTTAGCTTTAGACGTTTTCAGCTGAAATTCAAACTCTGGTAGCGACCGACCTGCACACTTGAGAACTGCTTCTGCTACGGGCTCCACGGCAAGAAAGACTGGTGTAATGGTGTCGGCTGCCTTGCTTTATAGCACTGGCGACCTGATGTCAGACTACAGGCGACAGCAGCTGACACAGAAAAACATTCGAGACTGGTATTCAGGCTGCCCGAGGGCTACCAGAGCAGGATAACCCAGAGGTGATGTCTGCAACAGTGAAACAGAAATAACATTGAGAGACCAACAGAGGATTCAAGGACAGACAAGCAGAGACTGCTGACAAGTGACCTTTGACTGAAGGATATGGTAAGCAAGTATGGAGCAGTTCATACAAGTAAGAGAAAACCAGAGAGACACCCACAGAAAAGGGATCCTGGTGAATCTTAAGAAATCAAACAGAAAATCTCTTCCATTTAGACAAATATGACTTTTTGGTATTGGATTTCTTGGCCTCCTGCATAATTTTAAGCACGTAATCAGAGAAATGCTGTGGAAAGGGGATTAAAACTCTATCACCCAAAGTATCAACAGAAGAGTGGACAGATAAGAGCAAAGGAGAAATTGCTTGCCTTTTGTGAGATCATCAATCCAGTGAGACAACTTGTGATGATTGCCCCTGGTGAGATGAAAAAAAGGAGGGGAAGCAGTGCCGTCTAGGACAAAAGGGATTCACAAATAAGATTTTCAGAGAGTCTTATTTGATCTTGTGCAGGGCCCTGGAAAGAACAGGAGGGGGGCGATATAAAGGAAGATCCTCTTCCATGAAAAAGACATGCCATCTATTCTTCAAGGCATAGGACTTTGGGTTCTGGAACACTTGAGGGATATCTCACCGATGAACTATATCCATAAACACCTCTTTGTGAATTATCCATTTGTGAGGGTGTACCCTGGACCTGCTCAGAAAGTCTGCCACCAGGTTTTGTTCTGAAGGAATGTAAACTGCCTGCAGAGAAACCTGCATTTGAATAGCTAGACCCCAGGCTTGAAGGGCTAGTGTGCAAAGGAGATAAGACCTTGTGCCCCTTTGCTTTTTGATGTACCACATGCCTGGGGCCAATAGGATTGGAAAGCCTGGAGAGAAAAGATAAGCTCATATCACTTTGATGCTGACATGATCCAGTCACTGATGAGGGGGGCCAGAGACCCTGAACCTTCAAAATGCTTAAAGCAGCCCACCACCCCTGATATGAGTCATCAGTAAAGAGCTCCTTAGATGGAGCAGGAGGCTGTAAAGTGATGCCTGGACTGAGAAATATGTATTAGGTCTACTGCTGAAGCTTGAGTTTTAGAAAAGAAAGTAAGGGAACTGGAAACTCCAGTGGGTGGCAGCGCTGAAGCCATACTGGTCGCAGGTATCACTGAAACTTCCACATGCTGAGCCTGGCAAAAGGGAGCATGGGGATGGTCGAGATTATGAACTCCAAAACCCTCAGAAATTTTCTAGCTGGCATGAGAGACAGAGGAAGCAAGGACTGGAGGTAGGTGGCTAGGCACAGTACCTTGTGAGCAAGCAGATTTGCCAGCATTGGAACAGTCTGAATCCTGCATCCTGCGAGCATGTGGTCCTGAGAAGGGGACAGGACAAATTTTTGGAGATTGATTGTGAAACCCAGGCTGTGCAACAGGAGCCTGGTGACATGTAGGTTCTGTAGGAACCTGGAAAGATGGGGAGCTTAAAGCCTGCAAAAAGTCATGACTGGACCCAAGCACATAATGAATACTCTTAGGGCTGTGGAAAGAACAAAGGCCAAAACAGTGAACTGAAAATGAGAGGAAGAAACACAGGAACATAAATACTTCCTGAATAAAGGGTGAATGGGAATATAAAGGTGAGCATCCTTTAGATCCTGGGAAAATAGTCGTGAAGGTGGGCACTTTGAGGAAAGTAATCAAAAAATCAAGATCTCAAACAGTTCCAAGCCACTTCTTTTCTGGAGACCAAAAACATCCTGGAATAAAACCCTGTAGCAGTGAAGGGCTTTGGGACAGGAATAGTGCCCTGATCTAGCAAACCCAGCAACACCCCTGAAAATTAGGGTATTTACTCTGAAAGGGGGTTGAGTAATGTCCAAAAGAGGGGAGGAGACTTTGAGACCATGATGTGGCCTTGAAGAATGATTGAAAGAACTCAAAAGTCTGAAGTAATCTGTTGCCAAACAGGGAGCAACACAGAAAGTCTGATGGACAAGGGAACTTGGCAAAGGAAGGGAAAACAGAACATCAGGTGGAGGTAGATATGTCCTGAAAAAAGATTTTCGAGGTCTAGGCATCTGAATTGGTTTGTCAGAATAATATGCCTTGCATCTTTCTTACCTTTATAGGACTGATGAGACTGCCTATGAACAAATGCAGTTTTAGCAGGATAATTCTTCTAAAATGTAGGAACAGGAGAGACAAAAATCTGTTTAAAGTCCTTCATGACCTTGCCCAGGTCCTGTAAAGTCTTAAATAAATCTGCCACTGGAGTACCAAAGAGATTTTGATTTTCTAGGAGGATATCACAAAGCTTAGCTTTAATGCCATCACACAAAGCAAGGAATATTGCCTCATGACAGAGCCTAGAACAGCAGCTCTAGAAGAGCCATCAGCAGCATAGTAACAACACATAATGGAGATACGAGACAGAGGTAGACTGGGTGAACTATTCCTGCACTAATGCACTCACTCAACGATTCCTTGACTTAATCAATTCTAATGCACTAGACCAGCTTGCCTCATCCCCCACAAGGGGAGATAACATTCTGGACTTGGTACTCACCAACATGGGAGACCGCTGCACCACTCCCACAGTATGTTCTTCCCTGGTGAAATCAGATCAATAAACTGTCTCGTTCAAAGTTTATATCCCCCCCAGCCATAATCACGCTAAAAAACATCTCAAAAGTTGACTACAGCCAACTAAGGGAGGGTATCTGTAGCTTCACACTACCACTCCCCTCAAAGGATGCAAACAACTATGCTAAACAGTATGCCAATGCAGTATACAAGCACCTGTACAACTGCATGGACTCACCCATACCCAACAAAACTAAAACCTCCTCCTCAAAGAAACACAAACCTGTTTGGTGGACATCCTCTATCAACAGGTTTTACAACAAAAGGAAGAAATTGTTGTCCAGTGGTAAGAAGGAACAAATTCCAAACTGGAAAAACTCCCTCCTTAGCCTCAACAAGGAAATTAGATCACTAGTGAAAACCCCCAAAGCCAATTATGAATCAAAGCTAGCCTCTGAAATAAAGTTAAATCACAAAGGCTTCTTCACTGATCCTGTTGACTTAGCCAACCTGCTAGCAGACAGGTTCAGTGCAAACTTCACCCCCCCGTCCCCCCAAAGGCCTTTTCAACATCCCCGATACTTGTCCTGCAACTCACATCTCTGTAGATAAAGTGTTACAGGCCCTATCCAAGGTAAAGAACACAGCTTCCATGGGACCTGATAGTATCCCAGGCTGTATTCTGCACCATCTCCAGCAAGAACTGGCTTTGTCATTGAGCACCCTATTCAACCAAAGCCTAACTACAGGCTTCATTCTAGCAGAGTGGAGAACTGCCATTGTCATCCCCTTGCACAAAGGTGGTGCCTCTACTGACCCTGGAAATCATCTCCCTATTAGCTTGACAAGTCTGATCTGTAAAGCCATGGAGCTTATTATTATGGATCTTATAATCAAAAACATAGGCAATCTCCAAGCACTTGACACCACCCAACTCAGATTCGTCAAGGGTAGATCTTGCCTGTTGAACCTGGTTGACGTCTTTGAGACTCTCACCAAGGCCCTGGATGAGGGAAAGTCAGTACATACAGCTTATCTTGACTTGTTCAAGGCCTTTGACACAATCAATCAAAAAGCTAACACAACTTGGCATAAATCCCTGTCTCACCAAAAGGACCATCAAGGTCAAAGCAGACACCTCCACCTCTGATAGCAGACACATCACTAGTGGAGTTCTCCAGGGATCTGTCTTTGGGCACCTACTGTTTGTCACCTACTTCTCAGATGTCCAGGCAATGACAAAAGGCCTCTGGCTGACCAAGTTTGCAGATGACTGTAAAATGGGTGCTGCCATTGACTCCCCAAATGATGTTAATATACTGCAAGAAGGTCTCACAGCAGCTAATGACTGATGCCAAACTCATGGCCTCAAGCTAAATGCAAAAAATATGTATCATCATACCATTTGACAGAAACACGTCCCCTACCTATTACCACATCAACGGCAACCCCCTAAACACACAATCTGTAGTGAGAGACCCGAGTACTCAGGTTGATAATCTTACATTCGACCATCATGTAGCGGCAGTGGTCAGAAAACCCTTTCACTTGATTCACCTCATAAGTAAATGGACTGCATCCAGAAAAAAGGAGGTTAATACCTCTCTATACTCCTCCCTCATTAAACCAATAATTGAGTAGAACACCCCATTTGGTATGTACCTCTTCAAACATCTGCATCAACTAGAAAGGACACAGAAAATCCTCACAAAGAGGATCTATGGCCTCCAACACCTGTCCTATGTGGACAGGCTCAAATCACTATCACTCTACTCAGTATTGTACAGATTGTTCAGAAGTGATCTGTGTCTTGTCTACAAGGCAATCTCAGACCCTGCCCTACTAGAGATGCTCCATATCCATAAGTCTAACTCCTCGTGCATTACCTGCTCAAAAGACCTGAATCTAATATACAATATCAACAAAATCTGCTGGAGAGACAGGTTTGTCTCCCAGAGGCTGCCCTGTTTCTGGAACAGACTTCCCATACACATCAAACAGAGTACCTCACTGACCATCTTCAAGCGCAACCTCGATGAGTGGACGGAAACCACAAATTTGTTCAGGGTTTCCACCTGTGTCCCTCACTGACAGGGGTGACGAGTGCTGACTGAGGTATCTTTTTGGGGATAAAATCTTGGCTAGGCTTGTAAGGGCTCCAGGGCCATTAGCCTAGTAACCTCCTATGAGAGACAAGCCACCTGAGATGTGGATCCCACCAAAGAAAGATAATAAGACTTAACTTCAGAAAGAGGCAGGTCAAACAGAACCCCACCCAGCTGCGACAAAAGTGATAAATTACACTGGGTCATGTGAGTTTGATAGTTTATGGCATGAAATGCCAATGTGGTAGAAGTGTAGACCTTCCTCCCCAGCATCTCCATTGTTCGACTACCCTTGTCCAATGGAAGAAGCTTAGAGGAAGGCAAAAGCAAAGATGACTTATCAGCAAAGACAGAGACCAGAGCATGGTCAGATCAGAGGAACATTTGTAAAGAAACTTGAAAGCCTCAGGCACCTTATAAAAATGGTCAGGCTTCTTAGGGGAAAGAGTTGGGAATCACGAGCCAAAGAAGCAACTGAAAAAATACCCAACAGAGCAGCCAAAACAGGAGGGACAAAAGAAGGCTTAGGAGAATCCCTCTACAACAAAGCCTAATATTTTTTCGGGAAAGTAGAAACTGTAGAGCAGTCCCATTTAAAATGCTGTGCAAACCACTGTATCCCCAAAGGACAAGTCCTCCAAAGGGGAGTCAGGACTTATGGACTCTTCTTCTGAGCCACAGTCCAAGGGCAACGGCATTCATGAGGAGTAGGCCAAGGAATCCTCATCTGAATCTGATTCCTTAGCAGAGGAATCAGGTTCCCTGCATCTTTTAGGGTTAGAGGATTAAGGAGGGTCAGGAACCAAAACCCCCTTGAGGTGGTCTCAAAGCCATCAGGGTATTAAGTAAGCACTCAGTAAAATCTTGCCACTCCTTCTGAAGATGTTTGGGAGTGGGAGAACTGTGATTAGTTTTCTGTCTTTTCTTAAGAGGGATAGCGGCTTTAATGAACCTCGGTGGTTCAGAACCCTGCCTTGACTGTACCAGGAAAATCCTCCCTAATTAAGATCTGGGTAATCCCCCTAGACTCTTCAGATAAGATCAGCCATGATTCTCTCTCCACGAGTGCAGTGGACAAGTGCAAAGCCATAGATGTGCAAGAAGGAGATTTCATGGTAGCCTTCAATAGGACTGAGGCAGAGGGAACAGGTTTCAACATTGGACAGTCTTCAGGAGTATTAGCCACCTCAAGAGAGATGTCCAGCAAAGGCTGGACAGCAACAGTATCAGACCCTGACTTTTTAGCCTTTTTATTGGGTCTATATTAGATGAACGAAAGTTCATCTTAGCGAACGCTCACATGAGCGAATATCTAGATACTCTAAACTGCAATTGTAGGGGGCTGCACCCCCCACACCCCCTAAATATATACTCCAACTCTGAGATCGTACTACAGTGAGGAAAGAACAAATATTCCCATCCTCACTGTACTACGATCTCACTATTGCGGTAGAGTTCCGCAATATTCGCTTATGTGAGCGTTTACTATGATGAACTTTCGTTCATCTAATATAGACCCTTTTTATTAAAAGGCAGCTGTACCTCAGGGCAGGTGGATTTGGCCATGATACCCTGGACTAACAACTTGCCACGTTGGTTCTCAAGACAAATAGAATGAGAAGACAGATGACTGTGAAGAGTCTTTGGCAAACAGAACACTGAGTGTTGTCATGAGAAGTACGTAGACAAAATAAACACTTGTGACCATCGTTATGGGGAATATGCCTCCCACACTAACATTTCCCCTTCATAGATGACATGAACTCACAAAATGTACTATAAAAGAAAAGAAACCCTAACTGGGTACTTATCTGCAAAAGGCACAGTATAACCAGCACAAAGAAAGGCGTTCAGACCGACATACAACTATGATGTTCAGACTGGCAGAAAAGGAGTTCTGACTCAGGATCATCTGTATGCCCCCTTTATGCCCTATGCAAAAGCACAAGTCAGACATACAGTAGTTTTTAGTTTTCTTGGCAGAAGATCCCACATGTTAAGAATACTGTAATGGTGATATGGAAGGACATTTTTGGTTTGTCTCTCTGGATCTTGAGCAAAACCTCTAGGAGAAGTGGAAGTGGAGGGAAGGCATAAACAAACCTCCCTTTCCAATGAAAAGGCATGGCCTCCATGCTCAATGCTTGAGGACAAGGAGTCCATGTGCAAAGGGGAGGAAGTTGTTTGTTGTTGGAGACAAATTAGTCTATCCGTGGTATACCCCATTTGTGGACCACGTCTAGGAAGTCCACCCTGTTGAGCATCTACTCGAGGATCTTCCCTTGATCTGCTTAGAAACTCTGCCAGGACATTGCCCTGTGAGAGGATGTAAACAGCTTGGATGGACAGGTTTGCTTTTGTGGCCTGATCCCACACCCCTACTAATGTACCACATGACTATAGCACTGTCTGTAAAAATTCTGAGCAGTCCTAAGGGCCAGGAGTGGGAGGAGATCTTCAGGGCTTGAATTGGTGTCTGCATCTCCTTTAGACTGATGTGCTCTGACCTTAGATTTGGTAGCCAACAGTCCTGAACTCTCAGGCAACATGTCCATGCCCCCTATGCAATGTCTGAAGCATCTGTATGCAACTCATACTGCAGTGGCTGCATTCTGAAAGGCAGACCGTGGTTGAAGTTTACCTGTAATAGTCACCAATGGAGTTCTTTCTTTCTTTATGCAAAGGAGAAGAGGAATGCAAGTGTCCATAGGAAGTGAATGCTGGGACCAGGTGGATTTTAAGTACCGTTGTGTGTTTCAAAGAGGCCTATGGGTATGGTTGAAGCCATGAATCCCAGTGTCTGGAGGATTTTTCTTGCATAGCAAGCCTGAAGGGGTAGGAGAGATTGGAAGTAAAGCAAAAGCCTCTGCACCTTGTCTAGAAGCAGGAAAGCCTGCTTGAATTTAATGTCTAGTCTGAAGCCAAAGACCACCAAGTCATGGGTTTTTTGCAGTGTGGATTTCTTGACGCTGATCATGAATTCCAAACTCTGCAGTAGGGACACTGTGAAACTGAGACAAAGTAAAAATAGTCTGTGGAGAGAATGCCTTTATTAACAGGTCATCTAAGTATGGGAATATTTGAATTCCCCGAGTCTAGCAGAAGGCTCTTGCTGAAGCCAGACAATATGCAAAAACCCTGGGGGATGTAGAAAGTCCAAAGGGAAAAAAAGAAAACTGAAAGTATGATGAATAAGTTGAAAGCCTCTGCAATTTTCTGATGATGGGGTGGATCATAATATTGTGGCAGATGCCCTTTAGGCCCAAGGACACCAGAAGGGCTTGCAGAAGTATGATGGACAGAAGAGTTTGGAGAGAGAACACACTGAATGAGGGGACATTGAGGAAAGTGTTGAGAATGGACAGATTCAGTATATGCTTCTGTTCTCCTTTTCTTGGAACAAGGAAAAATCTTGAAAAGAACCCTTTTCCTTGTACTGTTGCTCCACACATTCTATTATGTCCTGGTTGAGTAAGGCTTGAATGACAGGAGAAAGAAACTTTATCTGAACGGGAGGTGGAGGAGGTATGACCCTGAATGGATGGACTTCCTTCTAATTCATTCAGTAACCATGCTGAAAAAAACAGTAAAAGTCCTTGTCTGGTTTGTCTTGGAATCTTTTCCTAGACATTTTCCTGGCCTAATGAGGGGGCTTAGACTCCTTGCGGGAAAACGATTTTGGCTTTGCAGGGTAGTTTCTCTGATATCTGGGAGCCACAAGTAAGGAAAATTTGCCTGCAGTCCTTCATTATTTTCCCCTATTCTTCCAAGGTTTTAAACAAACTGACTGCATCAGGGCCAAATAAAAGATCCCTAATTCAGAGGAGAATCTAGTAGCTTGGATTGAAAGCCCTCAGGAAAGGATTGAGAGTGCAGCCACACATACCTTCTGATAACAGAACCTGTAGCAGCTGCTCTGGAGGAAGGTTCCACTGCATCATAGTTGCATTTGATGCTATGCCTAGCCACCTGTGAGGCCTGAGCCACCATAGACATAGACTGTTGTTTACTGCCTGACCTTTTCAAAGAAGCCAAACTTTTACCCGAATCCCACCAAACAGACAGTAAATACTTATTTGAATCTGATAGTTCAAGGATCTGAAGGCTGGGGTGCAGGAGGTGTATACCTTCTTTCCCAGTCTATACATTGCTCTGCTGTCTTTAGCTGAGGGAAGGGCATACTTGTCCATAGCCATGGAAAACACAGAAGGATCTGCCAATGGATTCTTGTACAGAAACTTTAAATCTTCAGGCACTTTGTACACTCTATAAGAACTTTAGGGGCCAATTGCTGAGACTTGGGAGCAGTGGAAGTAGATGCCAAGACATCAAGAAAGACCTCCAGGAACAAGTAGCAGGAGCAGGGATTCCGACCTCTAAAAGATTATATCACCTTTTTTGGAGATCAGAAATATTTTTGGATTCGTATTTAAAAACTTTCATCTTGTTAGAGATGATTTCTCTAAATGAAGCTTCCTCAACAAGGAAAATGAGAGGGAATCTTCATCATTAGAGACAATTTGGCCTGGAGCAGGGGTCTGCAACCTTCACTATCAAAGGAGCCATTTTGGCCTTCTCCTACCAAATAAAATTCATCTGGAGCCACAAAACATATTTGACCTGTAAAATGAACATAACACAGCATTTTAAGTTTTATATACAGTTATTATACTGTATATAAAAGAACTACGTTTATAGCAATAATTAAAATCCATCCCTATTTTTGTTCCTTTGTTGAGATTTTTATTATGATCGCTCGATTGCTGTCAGTATGTATGTGTGTGTGTGTGTGTGATACCTTTCATCCTTTTAGAGCAAGAAATCTGGACAAAGCCATAAATAATGGGGGAGACTAATGCCCAAAAATAGGAACACTTTTTAAATTTTGCTCTTACAAAATGAGAAAGTTGATAGAACAGATTTTGCATTAGCATGAATTTTCTGAAGGGTATGAAGTCTGAAGCTCTAATGTCTGTCTATATACTCTGACTTCATCTCTAAATTAATCTGCCAATGATTTGCCAGAAAACCACAATTTTAAGAGAAACGGACCAAAAATAGGAGGAAAAAATCAGGACATTCTGTGATAATCTGTACAGCTGACAAGTAATTGTGTGTGTGTTTGTGTGTGGAAAATACATGTCAACAGAAACTGTGTTATTCAAGCAAGTTTCTAAGTTTATAAGAGCAATATTTAAAATCTGTCCCTATTTTTCTTAATTTGTTCCCCCTTTATTTGTGGCTGTGTCCAGATTTCTTGGGATTAAGGGTTTCAAGAGGTATGATGGAGAGGTACAGAAACCTTTCAGGAGATGCTGATGCTGCCAAGGAATTGCTCAATTACTCTGTGTGCGTGGAATGCATGCTAAAATAAACCATGGTATTCCATTAAGTTTCTAAGTTTATAAGAGCAATATTTAAAATCCATCACTTGATCACTCTGTGTGTGTGTGTGTGTGTGTGTGTGTGTGTCATGCTGCAGAGTGGCCATTATTTTTCAAAACTACAGGGAGCCACTGCAGAAGGGTGGAAATGCCACATGCGGCTCCAGAGCCACAGGTTGCAGACCCCTGGCAAGGAGAGTGGATCTGAGAGCAGTAGGCCAAAGTGTGTTCATCAGAATCTGACTCTGACTTATCCTATTAAGATGACTCTATTGACGTATCTTTTGAGGGTAGCAGGGGATGAAAAATACAGTGGACTGACTACCATTGTGGTCTTAAACAGGCCCTGTGAGAAATCCATCTATTCCTCTTCCTTAGATGTCTGACTAGAGAAAACATTTTTGGTTTCCTGTTTTTTTCTTTTTAGGTGCTGCATCCACTTTCACAAGACATAGTGGTTCTGACCCCTGATGTACCTTGATAAAGAGACCCAGGTAATTTGCAGAATACCACTGGATCCTTCAGAAATGATTATACAGGGTTTCCCCTTCACACCAGTGTTGGTAGCGTTAGTCGTTTCAGACTTGTCCACCTCAGACTCTACACCAGCCTCTGAAGGGGTTTTAGATGTCAGGTTACAGTACAACAAATGACATTAGAGCAGAAGAATAGCTAGGGTGAGGTAAAGCAGACAGGATGTCAATTTCAGGATCAGTAAGAGCTACAGCAGGTAACATTTCAAAGCACTCATTTTTTTCTATTAGCTGTCACATAATCTGCAGTTTAAAGCTTCAAACTTCCATATACTAGAGTTGATAATATGACTTCTGGGGAAAGTGATGGTTCTAATGTGGGATTTTGAAAAGTATCACTAGATTTAGCTGGCTTTACTTTTACAAGCATCATCTGTTTTGGAAACACATTTCTTAAATGTAGATTAGCCTCATCCCTAACTCTGGAGCTAATCCTCAGAAGAGGACCCAGGCTGGTGTGAGGGTATATGTTGTTTGTCTTTCGGCTTTTCCCAGTAAGGGGTCACCACAGAGGAACTCCGGTCTGCTAATGATTGGCAATAGATTTTTTTTACGAAACGCCGAGGTGCCAGCTCGATGCCCAACCTTCAAAGGCACGCCCATTTATGCATGCATGTCTTTCGAACGCTACCCAAACACGGGGAGGACGTGCAGACTCCACACAGAAGACACTCCCAAGCCAAGCCGAGAATCGAACGGGAGAAACCTCTTGCTGTGAGGTAACAACGCTACCGCTGTACCACCGCAGAATATTTGGTGTGAGGGTATATACAATCCTCATTTAGGTGCCCTTCATTTGGAATCTAGCCAGTTCTGCAAGTTACAAAAAGGAAGATTCTATTACTCTGGCACATTCATCTAATAACAACTCAGTACCCTACAATTTCTGAGAAAGCTGAATGCTCTAAGTACAAATTCTGAAGGTTCTCCTGGAAGACTTCATTGCTCACTTACCTGAGAGGTGTCAATGAGAAGAAAAGCTTGCCTGACTTGAATCCAAATAGTAAACTGCTTTGAATTTCAGTGCTTGTTATTTGCTACCAATAAGAAACATCATGTATGAACAAAGGTTGCTCAAGCATAAATGGCACTGTCGATCCTTAGACCAAATGTCAAGGACTGACTTTGTACTCAAGTCATCAGAATGGAGGTCATATGTTTTGGTCATTCAAGTCAACAGAGGTGCAGACCTGTAAGTGGATCACCCATGTGGTGGTGAGATGGTTTAGATGGCCAAAGAAGAGACGGACAAACCCAATAAACTGAAATGTGCAGTAAGCGCATAGTGGAAATAATTTGCTGATGCTTCTGTGTCTGATGAGCTTAATTCCCACCTCCAGAACAGCTTTGTGTATGTACTTAGGGAATATGTGGATTAGGAGACTGAAACGACCCTGTTCAACAATTCAGACAGCTGCTAGAAGCTGAGGCAAAAAGATGTTTAGAGCTTATCACAGTGAAAATCCTAGCACCTGCTGGTGGACCCCAGTACTGAGAAAAGTTGTCAGGTTAAAGAAACAGGTCTTTAATGCAATCCAAGCAGGGAGATCTCCAGATCAGTCTGATGTGTGCCAACAAGTCAGTGGGGGCAGCAGCAACAGCAGTCATCAAAGTGAAGGCTCAGATGTAGAATGAGCTTGGAAAGGCCATGGATAACCATGATAACATTCTGATGGTCTCAAAGTATTTCTGGCAAACCCTCCAGCAAGTCAGTAGGGAGGGAAAGATACTATTGAATGGTTTTCAACAAGGGAAGAAAAAGAAAGACTCTTACCTTAAATGACATTGTCAAGTAGTGGAAGGAACATTTTGAGGAAGTCTTGAATCTGGTGAAATTTCCTTCTTCTGAGTCAGCAGTGCTGAAAACAGAAGAATGGCTCACTCCATTTCAGTACATGAAATCACTAATGCAATTAAACAGTTCTACTGTAACAAGGCTTCTGGAGTTGAAGACATATTGCAAGAAATGCTAACAGCAGTAGATACTGCTAAAGCTTCTTGGTTAACTTGCATTTTTTAATGAGACATGAAAACCTGGGACTGTATCTTTAGACACTTCTGGAGTTTTTTTGGTGTACTGCCTTTTCAACATAACATGGAAGGCCTGGACAGTATCTCTACATAACATACTGGCATAGAGGTCCTCATTTTCAAAAAGGACAGGGCAGTTTACTCCTGAGCCTCCCTAGGAAATCTTTATGCTAGGGTAATAGGAAGGAGAGTTCACCCAGCAGTCAAGCCCCCCTGATTCAGGAGGACCAATGTAGCGTCTAGTCTGGTCATAGAATGGTAGATCAAGTATTTATCTTTATACAGATACTGGAGGAGTCATGTACACATGTGCCATGTGGTTCCTGCATTTTTCAAACTAAGTGAACTACATTCAAGGAGAGCAGGACTCCACCAAGTGTGTATGTCATCTCCTGTCTTGTTTGTGATTTTCTTAGACAGCATATCAAGGCACAGCCAGTGTCTGGAAATTATCAGTATGGGGATCTGGACACAACATCTTTGTAGTCCTCAGAAGATGCTGTCCTCTTAGGTTCAACTGACTCTGATGTCTGGCATACTGTGGAGCAGTTCACTGCTAAATATAAACAGAATAGGATGAAAATCTGCACTTCCAAACCAGAGGTCATGGTTTTCTCACTGACACAAGTGCATCCCCCTCTGCAGGTGATGGGGCAGTAGCTAACTCGCGTAGTGTTCTGTTCATAATGAAGGAAAAAAGGATCATGAGATTGGCCAGTAGAGGGGTGCAGCATTGACAGTACTGCAGGAACTGCCCCATAGTGTGTTGGTGAAACAAGATCTAAGTCACAAGATAAATCACAGCATTAGGTGGTCAGTCTGTGAACCCATCCCAACTTATGGATACGAGCTTTGGGTAGAGATTAAAAGAACTAGATCACACATACAAATAGCAGAAATGGGGCTCTTTCACAAGGCTGCTAGAATCACTCTCCCAGACAAAACCAGGGAAATATCAGAGTACAGTCACCTGCTCCTCTGGACTGTCAGCAATCAGTCAAGAAGATTTGGGTACCCAGAAAGAATGTTCACTGTGAGCCTCACAAAAGGAGGTACAAT
Source organism: Protopterus annectens (assembly GCF_019279795.1). Lineage (NCBI taxonomy): Eukaryota > Metazoa > Chordata > Ceratodontiformes > Protopteridae > Protopterus > Protopterus annectens. The sequence goes on along the minus strand of NC_056750.1, from coordinate 442,686,110 downwards.
AGGGATGGTCCACAGGTGGGACGGATGAAGAAGTACCAGGACATGCTGCAGGGAATGCATCACCCACCTTGGCTGGCAACCCCTGGGGATTTTACAATGAGGTAGAGTGCATTTCTGGAGATAAGGAGGTATAGCCAACCCTGCTCAGCTTTTTTGCTATTACCTAGACTTTCACAGAGACAAACAGTTTAGAAAATATATGGATGGTCTTTCTTCAAAACCAAGACTTCAGCAATCATAAAAATCTTGAACTTGTTCAGAGGTGGGCAATGCCCATAAGCATTTACAAGGCTATTCTATTTAGGCTTTCTACATAACTCAAACAAGAATACATGGTAAAATGGCACTACATATCAAACAAATGATCTTGTACAAAAAATAAACTAAGTGCAATATACTGTTTTCTATACTGCAGGAAAAAAAAGTAGCAAGCCATTAACAAAAACGGATTGTAAACAGTTATGGTCTTAACTTTGATAACACTGTGCACTCACATTTTTTGCTATATCTGAATACCTTTTCCTAGTCAACAGAAACTCAGCAACCCACACATTTCGTAGTATACGTTTCTATCATCAGCTTTGTGTTAATGCCCCAGAAACACAATACAACATTACAGCAGGATGAAATCCAAGGTTTAACTTCCTCTGCATCCTTGTTAGGCAGCATAATGTTAAACAGGTGATGCACACCTAGCATGACATGAGGCCACAGGAGTTATGCATTAAAAACTGTTGCTAACGGGAAAGCTGTGCTTTATTTTGTGCCTTCATGCTACTGTGTGATCTTAGCGAATGAGTTCTTGCACTAGAATGCAGGAAGTGGGAGGACAAAGACAGATGCATGTAATGCTGCCCCAACAAACCTCTCATGCTGCTACAAAAGCGTTGAAAATTCAGTCCTGTAACTCATCAGTTATATCAGGTCTTTAACACAGCAAGCAAATTAAAATGCACAGCAAAGGGATTCTTTGTACAGATCAACACCATCTAATGCTACATTATATAATGTTCTGTTTTATATCTGACCATATCCATATCAACAGTCAAGAGTGGTGGTGGTGTTTTGCAGTCCCTTATGCCGTTTATGGTCTCACCAACCACCATTCACTACAGTACTTCTGTTAACTCTGTCTCCCCCACAGCAATAAACTGGTCACAACATAACCAATATCTAAAAATTGTATGCCTTAAAACTGCTTGGATTATCCTATTAGCATCCAAATAAATATATTTTCACTTAAATACTAACAAAGCAGTGTATATCTGCTCAGAACCTTTGTTTCCTCTCAGTCCTTAGTTTGAACAGATCCCTGGCCCACAACTGGCAGGGTGACACGACTTTCTCTGCTCTAATACTGAAAGCGTGGAACAGCCTCCAACATTCGTTAGACAAATCCCACTAAACACAGTTTTAAAAAACAGTTTTAAGACCCACCTTCAGTTTAATGAACTGCCACAACAGCTCTGACATTGCAGGAGCAGTGCTCATTGCAAGACTTCTCTGACACATTTCTCTTTTTGTTTCTCAGTCTATGACTACAAAACGATGGTTGTGCTACCTAGTTTAAAAAAAATTATACATGGAATGCTTTATGCTTACATATTATCACAAGGTTTTACTGTATTTGTTGCTGTTTACCAGCTGTTTCTATTCATTTTTCTCAGAACCTCTTCATAAAAGTATACCATACCAATTCATATTCTTTGCTGTCCTTGCTAGTTAGATTTGTGTAACATCCGTAATTTCACTGTACAGTGTATTTATCATCATGTCATATCATTTAAAGTAATGTAGACATCGTTTGTTCCTTTTTTTGGTCTCTTTCTTCCCAACCTTCTGCATAAAATGGGTTTTGCACATTCAGAAATAGCTGGTTAATAAAAGTGTAGTGTAAATAAATATATACCACTGTGACTAGTGCATCTTTTTAACAGATTTCCTAATAAAACTGCAGAACAGAGGCTAGTTTGTGTAAGCCAAAAGGCAGATTTTCACAGACATATGAATAGAGAAGACTAGATTTTCAGCTATTTTAAGACATTTTGTATTTTTCCTCAGCTACTCTCTGCATCTACCTGAAAAGTGAACACTGCCTCTGTACTCTGCCTTATGTTGCAGGTGATTTTAACTTGTCTGAGGCAGCATATTTAACTGGCATATGCAAGACTTGGATTTCTGCAAGGGTTTCTTTCATGTTCATATTGTACTGACAGTTTAACTAATTAGAAATGTCACACAAAGCAAACCACAATGCCAAAACCCAGTCACATTGCTAGAAGTAGTACGTCTATCACCTGTTTCATTTCACAGAGTGTGGTGCCCCAAGCCTTTTTTATGATCTGAAGCAGCTAGCAAAGTTTGAGAAAAGTCTTTGCAAAACTCAGCTCTAGATCATTTTAAGCACGTTACTCTACCGTGTTTGATTAGGCATTTCCTCAATGCTTGCATAATATGGCAAAAATTCTGACAGATTTCTTAACTAATAATGGATTAAAATATCCGAGTACACTTTGACATACCTGCTTAAAATTTTCCTACAGAAAATCTGAACTGTATTTCTTTAGGGGGTGGGGATGCAGACATAGTGTCTCTCACTGCAAGCAGCACCTACAGAAACTGCCGAGCATTAATTCTACCACATACTGATTAAGCCACCTTAATTTGGGAGCACATAAGAAGTGGTGCTCATTGCAAGACTAGAGGTGTTACAAAGCAGAGTAGGCAGAAATGTGCCTGAAAACAAAGTAAAAATAGATAGGAAATGCACTTTCAGTTAACTGAGAAATAGCAAATGCATGTGTGCATACATACTATATGCGAGACATATGCCCTCCAAATGATCAAATGGTTTAGAACTTGGCTATATGTAATTAATAATCTCCACTAAATGTCCACTGTCAAAAAACATGTAGATTATTTGCAAGGAACACTAAAGATAGACACAGTATTGTACATGTATTGTTTATTTTCTTTATCAAATGTAATGAATATTTACTCTAACAATGGGAACCTTATAGAAAGAAAACATAGGCAAAGGCAAATGATGAGCTAGAGAGGCAAGGAATATAAATAAGATAAATAGTGACAAACATTTAAAAAAATTATTTTAATACATATCCTGTACTATAGCAAGGGTAAGAACAGACATGCAATCTAAACTTCAGACTTATTCATTACTTTAATCCAAGTAAAGAGAGAGACAGATTTTAATGCAGTAGAAATGTAACTGCAGTTTTGCTGAATTTGGTGATGACACGTTTTCTATTTTTACAGGTAAAAGACAAGTAAACTAATCTTCAAGAGATTACCTGCCACAGCAAACTCTCCCCAAAACTTTTTTCTCTACCTTCTCCAACCTCCTCCTACTACAACAATTCCTCCTTCCCTATCATGTTTTCCAACATCCAGTAAAACCTTGCAAATATTACTAATACCTCTTATGACTTCACTCTCAAGAAGTGTGAATTACACTAAATTTAAAGTGTTACCTATATTTCTATCTATATGTTGAAAGCTATCAAAGTTATTAACGTTATGTTAATAGATTTGAATAAACACAATTGTGTATGTTTTGTATTTTAATATCCATCGCTAGTACATTTCTACTGGTATGCTAATACTTTTTCTCTTCATTAATTCAAGAGCATGTTAGCTTTGTCTGAAAGCTCAGGTTGAGCCTGAAAATGATCTAGACAGATCAATGTTCGATCCCGATTAACAAACAAAGTGCTTTTGATTTCCATTTCTGTTTGTTACGACTTTTACAGCAGTAAATAGTTAGCAGAAATAAATGTTCAGGTATGGAAACATTTTTGTCCCAACACTCCTCGAGACATTTTCTATAGAGAACTAAAACTGTCACAGTGAAGAACATCGAAATATCTAATTTCAGCTGACAAAGGAATGATTTGGGAATCAAAGGCAGTCATGCTTAGTTTTTTGACAGTACACTGCAGATGGCCTATCAGGAGAACATTACAAAAAAAGAACATTTATGTAAGGTGACACCTGTACCTCAGCACTCAATTTATAATGACACAATTTTCATTCCTTATTTTATTCTAAGTCAGTAAATGTAACCAAATCAGCCAGTACTTTTACTAAGACTTACGGAAACATGCAGCAGACTGGTTCAGTAAAGCAATGAACAATCTGAACAATGCTGATAATAAGTAAAACATAAACATTAGAACCTACATGAGCAGCAGGGGATAACTCCCAGATTTAGCACATGTTAAACAGTGATAAATCTGAAACAATAAATTTACACCCAGTTTATTTATTTATTTTCCAGTATTACCAACCATGGCCACCCAGCTCCTCTGGCATCATGGGGATCCATTTGTTCCCTCATCCTGCCTAGCTTAGCACCCCACATCACCACATGGATGTGGGCACTTTGCACTGCAGAACACCCTTCAGTAACCACACTTCTTTGCTAAGCTTGTTCAGGGGGGGTTAACAAGAGGTAGTCCGTCATTTATGACTAACTCAGATTTTTTTCTATAGGTGCCTAAGAACTGTGCCTTATCAGACACCAAGCAATGTGCAATGCCTGACTATACTTAGATGCTACAAGCTTGGTCTTCCAGAAATTCAGGATGCTCAGCTAAAGCACATGCCCAAGTCTCAGACGCTCAATGGCAGACTTTCTCCTCCATGTGACACTTGTGGGGGTGCACTGACTTCTACCTACTAGGATGGCCAAGCCATCTCTGTCTGATCAATCAGCTTCCTCATCAGCTGTAACACTACTCATGTCACCTGCAGCACAGTCAGGTCCAAAACCTTTACTGCATATAAACAGCTAAGCTTAGACCCAATATTAATGCTAAAGGCTGATGTAATCTAAGAAAATTTGGTAGCCTTCTATGAGGAAAGAGTAACAGCATCATAATGTGTGCAAAAAATAAAAATACTAATTTGAATAATTTAAAATAAGTTGTTGACATTTTCATAGTTGCTTTTATGACCTATGTAAAGGGAGTAGTGCCACCTCAAGGACAGTACTGATGCAGTTTATTGACAGAGACAAACAGGTAGCTGTGGCTCTGCCTTTGATGCTGAGAACATCAAAAGCTTCTAAGTTCTGGCATTACAACAGGTGCCTGAATTCACGTCCCAGTACAGATACTGCAGAAGGGCACAGTGGTACTACACTCCTGACATGCTAAACAGAGATACTATCTATTTTAGCTGATAGTAATTTAGCTGGATGCTAAAGATCTGGTGTCACTTACTAAAAAGACTAAGAATTTTTCCTGTATCATGGCCAGATTTCAGATTATCTGTAAAAATACTAGACTGGGTCCTGAAAGTAGGAAACAGCCTACTGGAATTAATGTGGTTCACAAAAACAAATACATACCTTTTTATGTGACACTTGAGAGACGATGCTTACAGCAACTTAAAAAATGTTATCTGTAGACGAGTCTAAACAATCACAAGAAGATTATTCCATAGATAAGCCACACTGGATGCCTTATCACTAACTTTAAAGCAATTTTCTACCTGTGATGATGGTTCAGGACACAAGATGAAATAAAGGTGAGACCGATGGCAGCTAGATCACAATATGGAATCTGTGTGCTTGAAATCAATGAGTTTACTCCAGCTGCTGTGGAAGGGGAAAAGGAGCCCAATTTGATTACAGCAGCATGATAAGAAGATCAAGGCATTCTAGTGACAAACCAGGCAACACCATGGAAAGCCAAGGTCAACTTCTTGCAAACCAGCGAGAAAAGGTTCTGCATACAAAAAGGCAGGGGATAGTGAATACCGCTCCAGTGTTATGGTTACTTCCATCTGTGGATCTGTAGCAGAATAACGTTTTAATTGCACTCAAAATTAAATGAGGCACCAAGTCAAAAAATAAACTGGATACACTAAAAGACTTGAACACTACACAAAAATAAATCATTAGTGCAAGTAAAAGTGGTATGAACAAGCACCACAAAATCCTGTGATCTGTTAAAATAAGGCAGTACAAAATGCAATCTATGGCATATACTGAGTGCAGAACTTTAAACTACTACAGCTTTCCTTATACTGAGGAGTACACCACACAATGCACAATTCAACATGCCAAGGACTCACCATTCAAACAGCATCAGTGGATAACTGAACCACAGCGCTCATTACCTACAGAGAAGGGCAAAAAGAAAGCCTGCCCAGCATACCTCTCAACTGTCCAGATTTCTGCAGAATGTGTTTTTCATACTTTTTGGTCTGTTCCTCATAAAATTTGTGGTTTTCTGACAAAACACTGAGGATTGAAGTCCCTGAATAGTATGATACATTTAAGTTTCGGGTTCATATCCTTCATAAAATGTATTCTAACAAAAATCCTGTTATTCTTGCAATATTCCAAGTTTATAACTGTAATAACTAAAATCGGTCTGTATTTTACAGCCTCCTCCCAATTATTTTAGGCTTTGGCCAGATTTCTTGTACTAAGGAGTTGAGAGGTACGAAGTACCGTACATTGACAAAACTATAAACATATTACATGATTACAGTACACCATTTAATCAGCTTGCTGTTGTGATCTACTTATCATAAAAAAAATCTTGGCTTAGAGAGACTACTGTGCAAAAAAAAAACATACTAAATATAAACCTTAACAAATAAGCAACTTCAATGTACACTGAAAGGAATATACAGAAATAGCATCCCAAGCATATGGAGATCCCCTTATGTGAGTACGTCTCTTCTGCTTTAAGAACAGAATTGCAGTTTTACATTGTGCTTCTGTCTGACACAAACAGGGTTTGCAGCTGTCTTTTGGTTGTGATCAGTGATGCAGATCAAGATTTAACAATGGAACATTTTTTTTCTTTGACAATATGACCTTTTTATCAAGTTATACTATAAAAAAGATTTACCAAAAATATCACTGCATAACATCATGACAACAATGACGTTCTTTTGAGCTAATTCAGCATTAATTAAAAGCCTGACATGCTTCAGTGATGGAACGTAAATTACTGAAATAAATTGAGTTTGTTTTGGTGGTAGCACTTTTAGTTTCACTAGTAAAAACTGTAACTGAATGCTATGGATTTTACAGGTTTAATAGCAATAATGTTGTGTATAACCCCCACTCCCCAGCTAACGTTAGCATAGTTCATTGCTAATAAGATGTCACTGAGTTAATGTGAACATAGTGGAGTCACGTTATTCACCCTGCATGAATTTCACTGCAGTCATGTAAGCTAACAAAGTAGAATCAAATTTAAAAAAAAATGTTGCTAAAGTGTAGTTAAAATATTTCTGAAGAAAGTAGTCTTGATTATTAAAGGTGAAAAGAAATTACTTACATTTTTACATCAGCTACTAAAATGGAAACTACATCCTGACCTGCCCAGCTATAACACTGGACCCTAAAATGTACAAGAAGCCTTGTCTGTGAAGAAATGAGAGCCATTTCATGAAGTACATGTCAGAAATGGTTTACTATATCACAATATTTTTGGTTCACTTAATCGACTGATATGATTGAATCTGTGAAAGCCATTTTTAAAAAAATGCTAAAAATGGTAAATGCAACGATTGACATTCGAACCAGTTCAAACTATTCTTAAAAATCACCATTCATTTAACATGCAATTACACAACACCAAACTATTTCAGTTCACCGTGTATAACACTCAATCACCTGATTTCACATGCATGCAATTCGAGTAAGTGCTATTCCTGATTTTGATAGCAAACCGTCACAAATAACTGTACTAATTCCATAGATTCATAAGTAGATACTAGGCTATTGGCCCTAGGGCCTATATAAGCCTAGCTAAAAAGGTACCCTGGCTTTCACCATCCAAGAAATTTTCCTGTGCCCCTGTCGAGCAGAGTCACAGACGTGATCCCTGTGGTGAATTTCCTATCTCCCATCCAATCATCAAGATTTTTCTTGAAGAGTGCTAATGAGGAGATTTGTTTGATATAGATAGGTAGTTTGTTCCAGAGTATGTTAAGCATGTATTCAGATCATTTGGCTTTAGATCATACAAAAATTATATTAAATCTTATTGTCTTTGGTGTGGCAATGCAGTTTTACTCCTGTTGTTTACCACCTTTTCATACATTCCCACAATTAAGCTTTCAACAGTACCAAATAACATCAACAGTAATAATAACCATTTTACAAATAAGGGAGCTGGTGAAATGTTGAAAGTTCCTAATGTCCTAGTATCTATTCCCCACCCTTACGGCAAAAATTGCTTAATCAGAAAAATATCACTTTCTCTAGTCAGGAGAACTGGAAGATGATAACCTAATTCCCAACCAGTAACTCCTAATGGAGATTACATTGCTGATTTAGTCACTATGCCAGCTAGGAGGTTACATTTTCAGATCTTTCTCATATTATGTAATGATTTCTTTCGTCCTTACACATTTTAGATATTTCAGTTATGAGTCCACTTGCAAAAATGTAATAAAATTTAAATTCTATCCAAATGATTTTCACGTTTGGTCTCTGTTACATCTTAATATAAATCATTTTAAATAAAATAGCTATGTTAAAAGAGGAAAAAAGATAACAGTCCATTTTTGCTAATTCAATTTATTTCACAGAACAAAAATCTCCCTTATAAAACTTGTGACATTTTCCTCCTTTGAAGTGCACAGTACCAAGCGAAACGCTTTTCTCTGTGCTTTTCAAAAGGTTGTATACCACCTGTGCATGAGATTATTCCTTACTTAACCTTCACTGGCCTTCCCCGCTCATTCTGGAGGTGTTTAATTACTTTAAATTCACAGCATTGCTCTTCAGGTGAACATACTCCTAATGGCCTCATTACCAGTTACACAAAGAAAATACCGACTGTAACTGAGCAAATATCAACAGCACATCTTTTTCAAACATGCATATTTAAAATTACTGAAGCATTTACATTAAGCTTTCTTCAGCTTCCTAGATCACTTCAAGGACTATCAAATGTACACAATTACAGACTCTAACAGGTTTTTCTTTCTTTGTTACTCATTAAAACATAATGAAATTATTTTATTTATATTCTGTCTTGGATGATAGTTGCCCCTCAAATAATGTATTGCTTTAAAGAAACCTAAAAGCCAGTGTTTCTGATGACTATGGGGCCAAAGCAAATGCCACAAATAACAAGTGCAGCTGCTTATCATGAGTATATTAGTCACACTTTAATTTGAAACTAAACTGATGAATATCAGAAGTACTGCCATGTTGATATACCCATAGTATGCTATGGATTATAGACCTTCATCCCCCAATTTCAGATGTGCAAAACACCCAATGTAGCAACTTTAATACATTTACATTAAGAATGTGAGAGAATAAGACAGAAGGAAAGCTTAAAAAGACTTAATATCAGCAGTCTGCTGCAAAGGAAACTGTAACAATATGTTCAGTTCAATGACGACACGTAGATCTAGAAGTTCACACAAATATGACTCACATGGACAACCGGCATAAAGATACAGTGCACGCAATTAACTATCAGAACAGGCACTATCAAAGAGATACAGGCAACAATTATAAAAGGTGCTAGGCAGACAAGCCAAGTCTAGTATGGCTGAAGGTAAAGTGGCTGACTAAAAAATATATCATTTCATTTTTCATTTGGGGCCAATTCCCCACCTCCCCCACCCCTCACATGCAACAGGCATACCCCCACTTAATATAACTAAATCTCAGGTTGAAGTACCTCAGTATAAAGGGAGAAACCCTCCTAAAGGCTCTGCCATAGGTAGTGTTTTTTGCCAGGTTGTTTTCAGCTAATTCCCATTTTAAGATGTATATAAGCAGCAATATGCCTTACATAACCAAAAGAGGCTTCAGCCCTCAAAGGTCTGTATGGGCTATGTGCCGAATAACTGGATAGCTACTGCAGCCTTGCTTCTGCTGTAGAATATAATTACCCTTTTTTAGAACTAATATTAACCGTTCACAATTTTCTTTATGCAGGTAAAACCACAAGAAGCTCTACATACTTACAGTTTTTCATGGCTGCTTATTTACTAACATCTTACTTTGTTACCATCAGCATCTGTTTTGGAAGTCAAAGCATAAAAACAAGCAGTGTAGTCATAGCAAGGTAAAACGTGAGTGAAACTTGTAAGAATCACACTCGGGTTTTTAGCTCACTGACATAATTCGCTAAGCAATTTTATACAGCTGATCCAAAAGGTCTGTGCTAAAATAGCTCTGTCCATTTCCTCCGGAGAACTTTTCATCATTCGCCATTCTTACTGAAAAAGCTTCTTCAGAAATTAATTCTGAAAACTACTCCTTTTAAGACTCTGGATGTCTGTTAGAATAGTCCATCCCTGCAGTGCTGGAAAGCATGATGGTTCTACATCTTCTACCAAGCTATCCAATGTAATTTCTCTGGGATTAATGAATAACATCACAGAGTACAAATGGGCACAATGCAACACCCGCTGGGAGTTCTTTGATATAAGGGTAACTTCTACCAAGTTCCACTTATGCATTCCAAAATAACTTAATAGCCTAGCCCTAAATCTGAACAGCTATCAGAAAAACTGCAGATGATTCCAATTTCTAAGTGGGACTGCAGCTTTCCCTACCTATACTCTCTCTCTCTACCTTCTGAATCCAGCATTTCTCATCAAGGCAGGCAAATGTTGATGGGAACAGTGGCATACCGCTGACACTGGCTGATAACTGTGTGCCAGCTTCTTCTTCACTTATGCCTTCGGTCCACATTTTCTTTGTTGCACTTCCTTTTTACCTCCACGGGTGAATCAGGAGTTCAACATCTGTTTTGGAAGTCAAAAGTCAGGAATGCAAATACAGTCTTCAGCTCTATAGTGCTGATGTCTGAGCATTACTGCCTCAGCCCTAGTGACACTGGGCCTGTTTAGAGCAGAAAGCCTTTTCAAAAAAGTTCAAAGCACAATACAGAAGACTATACTCAGGTCTCTGATCATAACCAGGATGTTATGCGCGAGGCATAGATGTCAAGAAAATTACCTTGCAAGTGAACTTCAAGAAGTGAACCCTGACATCCACGTCAAGAACACATAACATGATGACAAACAGAGAGAAAAAGGGGTGTAATATTTTCTACTGCATGGAGCTTGACCGGTTCCCATGTACTAAAAAAGTTGGAGGAAAAAGTATGGTAGCACTAAATGTATTATAGCCTTGAAAGATGCAACACATTTAATACTGTTACACTTATAAGCCACTAAAGAGGAGCATCATGAAGCTCTAAAACACTTCATGCTTCATTCTGACTTTTTTTTATTTTTTGAAAAGTCTGATTTAAGTGTTTAACATTCAGTCCACTCTTCTGCTGTGAATGCTGACCTCTGTTAATCCACTAGTCTAAGACTAGAGCTTTACACTGATGAGGGGTTCTTAACAAAAGCAGCTGTTAAACACTTTTCTGATGTCAGGAAAGGTTCTTAAGTTTCTCTTTTCCACAATTTCACTAAGTAATCATGGCGCTAGATGGAATACAAATAAATACTGGCAGAGGAAGTCCTTCACCATAAGGCAAGGCCACCTTTGTTAGCTGAGAACAGTACAAAGGTTAACGCACCCAATGTGACATAAGCAGCATGTGAAAAACAATCAAAACAGCACCTCCAGCAAACATAAGTATACAGTTTACATAAATCCTCTAAGGAGTGCTGTTTGTAACATGCAGACAAAGGTTAAATAAACCAGACTGCTTCCTCACAGTCCCATCCTCAACCTATTCCATACTGATATCATCCCTGTCCCCATTGCAGTCTTGCTTCCAATGTAAGTATGCCATGTCATTCACCATCTTCCTCATACTGCACATTCATTCCATGCACATTAAGTACAATCCCACGTAACTGCATACAGGACATCCTAACTTAAAGTGCCAGGAAGAAATGCAAGGCATTTGTAATCGGTATTTTGGAATGCTTTTCACATTAGGCAGATTGACTCCACAGGTATAAAAAGACAGATACTGCAGTACCTTAGCATATTCCCCTTACATCAAAATACACTGATCATGAGAGTTAAAAGAAGCAGGGGTTTGGAACACAAACCTCAAGTTGGGAGCACAGAGGAAATCTCCCTGTAAAACACTTAAAATTAACAGCAATGCTCACTGTTCACTGCTGCTGTAATTACTGATTGCATTTTTCAGCGTCAACCACCACTCTATCGCACGTTTGTCATGAAGCCCTTAGTGATACTTTTCTAGATTAAATCCAAGGAACAGTTTTTGTTCTAAGTTTGGTATCTCTATAGAGTTGGAGACAGTATTTCAAACGTGGTCTGTTCAGTCTTTCCAATGACACAAATTCCATTCGGTAAAATATGACAACAGACTGATACAACACTGCTCATAATATGATGCTGATGCAAACAATATAAGTAAAGGCAATGATATACTTTAAAAGTTTGAAACAAAAAGGCAATCTGAGCTTGTGAGTTTGAAAGCTGGATGATACAGAGCTTGCAGACAAAGTGAAATACTCAAGGAATCAGTCAAGTAATATGGAGTGATAACTGCAGAGAAAGCGAAATACTCAAGAAATTAGTAAAGTAATAGGGAGTGGTTAAGTGACACAATCAGGGGAACATAATAAAAAGAGAAAGGCTAAATAGCCTGAACAGAGTAAAAGTGACGAGCAGCAACACCGAGCTAGTCTGCAACTTTAATACAAATTAAAAGCAGCAAGCTGCTTAAAATGAAAACTTGATGAACTTAACCAGCAGTCAAGCTGGTTACTGACCTGTATTCTGCAAGCAGTTTTCAAAAATCTCTTGTTATCAGGCATAGTTCAAATTTCTATGTCAGAGGAAAAAATAGAGTCTGACATCAAAAGTCTCAAAGTATGATTTTTTTTACTGAAAAGTGACACTTTGTAGGATAAATGCTAGTACCTACCAATGCAAAACAAGATGTCGACATTATTACCAAAAGTTCTATCCCAATCAACAAACAAATATGGTGATCATCCCCATTCACTCCATGGAAGAATGTGTGGTGCAGGTAAATTCAACAAAGACATGGAGTTGGTGATGTATGCTTGTGCATGTGTGTGGGCTGTAGGGGGAATGAATGAAGCTGCATGAGTATGATCAACTGTGGGAGCTTGCTTGTTGATATGTGGGGGAAATGTCTGGGAGTGTGTGCATGCATAGGTGCCAATAATGTAAGTGTGCATGAGTGCAGGGGGTGCTCTTGCCAATGTGATTCATGGGTTGCTATGGAGAACACTAGCAAGTTCTGGTCTGTCAGCACTACTGTGGGCTAGTGTGCAGTTCAGAGACATGCAAATGAGATGATAACGTCTTTGTCACTAAGGCCACAGCTGTAACTAAATCGCATTTTCTCACTGTCACTTTAACTGACTGATCTGTGTTGGGCAATTACCATGAACAGAGAGCCTTTAACGATTGTTTCTTATGACATTAGACTTATAACTTTAGTACATAGAGTCAGGTTTTGGAAGCATTTAGTGGCAAGTCTGAAAAAGTCCTCTTTGCCCAAGAACCATAAATTCGTTTTTTTTTTTTTTATGTTGTCATACAGGGTACAGCTAGCCAAATAACATCGGATGTTAATGGTTTTCTAATGCTAATCTTAATAATAAATGCATTCAAGAAGCATTTGAAATGTTGTTCTTTCTTCTCATATAACCACGCTATGTTTGGGTAACTTCACTTTAGCACTGAAAGAACCACTCATACCTCCAAATAACAATTACACAAGGGAACTTTTACTGCATTTTTTATTCACCTAAATCTGCTTTAATGTACTTGACTATATCTTGTTTAAAATACAGTTATACAAAGAATATCTCATTTTTCAAAGCTGTCCCAGTCCATATATGTAACACTCAGACTAGCCTTGTATAGCCATTATGCTGCTCAGTCACTTTACAAATTCCTGACAGTCTTTTTTTTTTTTTTGAAATGCTGACATCCACTTGTTAAATAAATCAAATGCAATAAAAAGACCACAACACACTTGAAATTAAGACTAGGAAAAGGGAATGGAACAAATAGCAACAGTACAAACTATTCAATAGCAACTGACCAAAACTAGTACAGCTTTCATATTTCTGCAGGGAGAACACAATTCACATTCCCACAATAGGACAAAAGGAATGGAACAATAGACAGTATTAGCACATTGCCTCAGCAGAATGCCTTCAAGGAGTAAAAGACATCAGTAAAAACCCAAGTATATAAAACCACATGACCAATAAATCAATTAACAAAACAATTCAAATTAAATGCTTCCAATTACATTCTGAGTTCAAACCCCAGGAGTTAAAGTGCCATATTTCAAAATAACAGCAATTTCTTTATACAATAATTTATCTTTCAGCAAGACATTTTCACCAAGGTTAACAACTACTTGTTCCAGAGTCGTACCCTGAAATAAAGAAAACTCACCTTCATGTTTCTGTATAAAGTGCAAGGCTAAAGGGATTTCTAATTGATTTATTGGCCATGTAATTTTATATACTTGAGTTTTTACTGATGTTTTTTACTCCTTGAAGGCATTCTGCCGAGGTGCTAGAGTTAATTAAAGCTTCTATCAGTGGATTTGTCTCTGTTGCCTGTTGTTTTATTTTATTTTTTATTTGTTGATTTAGTATTAGCATATTGTACCGGGGTCCAGGCAAGCACTTTTGCATCTATAATTATTTGCACAGTTGTGGTTAATCCATTTTTGATCTACACATATGAAGTAAAAGTGAGTGCCACCCCTGTTCTCTCTGTCTCTATGGGTAGTGCTAGAAGTATGCGGCATTGTTCCCCAAAACACACACTTATATTTACAGACACACATGCACACACACCACCCCACTTTTTCTTGCCACATATTTCTATCTGTTCAGACACTTAGGCTCTCTACAGTCTCTGGCCTTGTCCCCTATTAGAACATCAACTTCCATTCAGACTGCTGGCTCTTGCGAGCCACATGTCCACCGATGTGGAGCAACACTAGAAAGTAGCAAGCAGGAAGTGGTGTAACAGCACTCATTAGTGAGCTACACTATGGACAGCATATTCTAATAGTAGTGTGTTGAGTGGTTGGTGGTAGTGCTCATTCATTTATCATCATGTCAGCCTGATCTTACAGGATATAAAATATTAATCCTTAGACACACTGCACTTTTTAAAGGTGCTACCTTCTTTCTCTTCTTCCACGCAGTCACATATTCCCAAAGATGAGATGCATTTCAAAGAGACTTCTGAAGCAAGTATAAGATGAGCTCACAGCAGGGTGCATTTAAATATGCTCCCCTGCCTTTTGCGATCATGTAGATGTGTAAATATAGTACACGAAGTCCAGAAATAAAGGTAATTCTGTTATACAGATGTTGGACAGCACTGCAGCCCAGTTCCCATCAGTTTAAATTGTTCCATTCTCCACTGATTTGCTAACATTAAGGGATACAGTTGCTTACAGAAAACTGTATGTTTACACCATGCCACTGATTATATAATGAAGTGTGTTTTATGAAAACTGACACTTTATTCTGAAGTAACTGTTCCATCTGTATGACAACTGAATAAAAACTGAGTCCTGAAATATACACGCATTTCCTCAAATAATTACTCATAAGACTGCCCCTACTGAAGAAAGCTATAATTTATGGTGTCTGAGTTCCATCTCACAAGTTAATTAATTTACTAAATGTATTTGTTATGCAGGTAAATGAACTGGTCATTTTCAGACAATATTTGGTCATAATCTAGGCTAGAAGAAAAATGGTAGATATTTGTCTAAAATAAAGCACTGATCTCTCACCCAAAGTCTGTTTACACATGCTGCTATATTAGAGCTGGAAATTAAACTATTTAAATTCTGCACATTTAAAATAAAAAGTTTCATGATTACATCCTGATCCACATGTATTTCCAGTACTACAGACTATACAATTCTCTAAGGGGTAAAAGGGAAGAAAAAAAAACTTGTCCTACACTGTACAAATTCTCAGAAAAGAAACCTGAAAACATCTGATGTCAGAGGGTTCTATCTCCATCAGGATGCAGAGAATTGCATTACCTTTAATAGTTAAGAGACATGTGTTTGTATTTCCTTTTATATTTCACAACAAAAAGTAATTTTTATTTTATACACCTTTATTTACTAGGTTAGTTGCACTAGAACAATTCCCTGCCTTGGTAAATATCTGCTAGATGTAGTGCTGGGGTACAGACTTGTGTGGCAAGCAGGATTTGTGGAGGGGGGTATGAAGCAACCCAAAGTAGCAAATGTCTGTGAACCAAATTAATGTTTAGAAGAACAGTCCATTAAGTATACATTACAAAACATGTATACAAATGGACAACCTGGGAATAGCAAACAACAAAAAAGTCACAGTTCTACATATGAATAGGTGGAAGTCCTCTTTCTTCAGGAAATATTACTTGCATGTAAAAATCTTTGTTTTAAACTTTATGCTTAAAGAATTGCTTTCTTATGTTTATGTTCACTCGCTGTGGTTGATTTGAGTTATTTACTGTTTGAAGTGCCCAGTATATGACTTGTATTAGGAGCAAACTGTTTCACTTGTATTATATTTATTATGAGAGGTCTGTATTTATGAAGACTGGAGTAGTGTTCTTATGTTTTAGACATATTTGAATGAGTACACAATTTCAATTTAGTTGCACTAAAATCTTCTTTCTGCTCTTCACTCCCAGCATATTTTAAAATATTTATGTACAAAACTATATATATATCACACACACACACATTTGTGTTGGTATACTCTCTTGAATTTTACTATCAATTTTGTTTGTTAGCACTGGTCTGCATCACTGCTACCTATTGACTTGGAACACTCATGAAAAGGATCTTTGGACCAGTGCAACATTCCAGTTAAATACTATATACAATAAAACAAATAAATGCATGCATACATACCTAAAATAGAAAACTCTAGTACATGTGTGTATGAAAGTATTTATAGCACATATCTTCTGCATGATTTTTTGATATCTTACTATCCTAACTCTAGCAAAAGACAAGCTCAGTATAAGGAAATATATGGTTTTGTAATGTTTGATATATTCTTCCAACTGTGAGGCAGACTGATCTCAAGAGTTAGAGCAGTTAGGAATTCAAGATGCGGGACCAAGCTCCCACAAGAGGCATGCGTGGAGCCCCTGTAAAAATTTTAGTTTTATGTTACTTTGTCAGTTATTTTTAACATTTATTTTGTGTTTTTTAGTGGCAGAGTTCACTGTTGTGTGTTGAGCAGTCACAGATGTATTTTAGAGATACGGACATAAGTTGTGCACAGTGAGCACTTGCAACCCATCCAACTAACCTCCATGCCACTTAGGTCTGTTGCTGGACATTTCTTTACATTGTGTGCTTTCTGAGTTGGAGTTTTCATAAAACTCAGCCATGTAGCAGGAATTTGTATGCAGTCAGAAATGTGTGTAATATGTGTTGGTTGGGTGAGGGTATTTATTGTGGGAAGGGGAATAAAAAGTGTTCTTGTACTGGTGCATGCTTTTCTTTTGTCAGCTCCTATATGACTGCCATCCTCTTTTTTCCAATTCAGCTGCAATAACAACTGCAGACTGTCAAGACATGACTTAATTCATCCACTCCAGTTTGTGAGATATACAACCTGCTGGCAATTAGCGGTGTGCGTTTGTGTTAGGGGAAATGAGAACAGTGGTAGCATTTCTTTTAACCTGTTTTACTATGTCTCCAATGGAACACATAAGCAAACACAAAATTCCAAAACCTGGAATGTATTATACTTTGACATTAAGCATTTTGTCATAAACACAACTGCCATGACTTTTAATTTTGGAAACCAATGATAGCAGGTGAACTGTAAAACCTATTCATTTTCAAGAGCTAGTTAAGAGTATATGAAAACTAAGCTAAAATCTGAAATATGAATATAAGAAAAATGGGAATAAAGTATTTCAAATAATGTGAACTGCAAACAAAGGGGGATCACAAAACTATTAATAAATGATTTATCATAAAAGCCATGCACATGTCACTGTCTGAGCTATTATATTTCTACAAATCGCACACACAGGCATAGGTACACACACACCTTTCTTTCCTATCCCTAAACTGAGGAAATGCCTGTTAGCTTTATGAATACTTAACAGACTGATCATTGTTATATGGGCTGAAAGTGTAGCACCATGAAATTAAGGGGAAAATTGCATTTAAAAATCCCTTTCACAGTCCTCCAGGTTTTTAGTGAGAGAGAGAATGTCTCCATTACATTTTTATACAGTATACAGTAAAACTTTGCAAACATGCACCCCCTCACTTCCAACTAGCTCTTCTGGTTAGTGGCTTCAAAATTAATTAACCTGTGAGCATACTCTGAAGAGCTGAGGGTGATATGATTTTCATTTCATTCTTTTTCAGGCCAAACAAACCAAAGTAGACTTATTTTCACTAACCTATTTGCTGTATGAAAACTATAATTAGCTTATTGGTGTTGTGATAGACATGATTCTAAATACTACAGCAATGTTTATGTTCAGTATCAGCTGCTCAAATATACAGCATAAGCCTGCTAAATACATGTGCACTGAAGTGACACATTTACAGCCTCTTCATTAGCAAACTCTTAATTACTTAAACTGCAAGTGAGGTTGGAATATGAGAAAAACACTATGTCGATAACTGTTCCCCATTCACTGCTTTAACACAAACAAGTTGTCAAAAATACAATTTAACATACCATTGTACATTTTCTATTTCCATCATATTTTTAGCAAATACCTCCAAAACTGGTATTCAACAACAATTTATTTTACTACTGCGAATGCTTAACAAAGATGTCCATGTTTTTCTAAAAACTACTCAAGAAAATACATGGTATATAAAGGAGGGAAAGAAATACTGCAGCTCGGTATTTGACCATCAGTGTCAGTATTCTGTTACCTGATAGTGGTGAACCTTGAAAAATTAAATCACATTTTAAAAAGACATAATACTAAATTATTTCAGACAAAAAAAAAATAAAACAATATTCTGTGTCAATGGCTGTTCAACTGGGCATTAAAGATGCAAATACTCTCTTCAAAGTCATTTCTTTTTACATCTGGACATGCTCCATGTGCTTAGTCAGAATTATTATGTTGATTTGTTTCCTCAAAGGTAATCTCCATTCTTTGCCCAAAAACATAAAGCACTTATTAAATGACATGTTGGGTAGTGAGGATGTCAGAAAAATGAGAACATTGGTAAGATAGCTGTACTAATATCTTATCCAGTTACCTACAAGCTCTGTACGTATTGTGTACATTCTTTAACCTCTTCAGTGTTTCCATATTATGTACATGTGTTTAGCAAACATCAACTAGTTAATCAGAAGTAATGACAAAAAACAGTAACTGCAGAAACACCGTTTTATGCACACTACGCTATACTGCAATTTCAAAGGATGAGGTTATCTTGAGTTAATCCTACTCTAGGGATTAGAAGCACTCTGTAATACTTTACACTACTATGCCCCCCAAATAGCACGATCATTTCTCATACCACACCCTGCATCAGTTCAAACCAGCACTCACTGTCACCGATAGAACTGGTTGTTATTTCGTTTTGAGAGCAATCTCTCCAAAGGTCTCAACAGTAGCTGTCAGTAGCTTTAGATTGCTGATAGCTTGGAAAGTGGCAGCCAGCAAAGCTCCACAGCACGGGTCCTCGGTGCTTAATTAATCCAAGTGTTACAAGAAATGCAAACTCCCTTACAAAAACACAATCTTGTGTAGAGGAACAAAAATCCAGTGGCATGCAGCTTTAAAGGTGTCACTTCCCTGATGGGTGAGCAGTTTACAGAGTTTATCCTTCAAGTGTGTGTGCTCTGTTATAATGCAACTGAAAAGGATTTATACAAAAGCTTTTCAAGTAGTATTCACTTTATTTCGATAGTAATCTAGATATAGGGAAAGGGCTGCTTTTCACAAAGAAATAATAAATCAGCACATGCAACTTTCATGAGCTGATCCATACAGGATTTATTTCAGTGGTTTACATCATATTAACATTAGCTAATTATGGACTGGATACTAGCCACAGGAATCACAGCATTCACCAATACACTGAGCAGCAAAACAACACACCTCTGTGTGGAACTGACTGCAGAGTCCAATTAAACAAATGACTTCACATCCCTGATACCAAATGGAAAAATAACAATGTGTACATTTAACTCAACAGCAGACAGTATGAGGGATGACATGCATAGAAATGCCACAACTAAATCATTTTATCACTGCTTTTAGTTTCTGTTTTACAGAGAGACTTGCCAGGACTTTTCCCTGATAACCAACTGGTACCTCAGGTGTTCACATGTATCTGTTACTGTGCAAATTAAGATGGAAGCTTATATTTTAAAATAAGCCCCACAAAGCTAATAGAACCAAATACTCAAAATGGCTGCTGGTAGCTTAACTTCAATGCTGTTTGCATAGTGTTGTTTCCAAGCATTTATTTTACAACAGAGATTAGATTTATTTATTCATGGTATTTTGGATTAAACTGGAGAAAACAAATTATTTAGAATCATTATGTTCATGTTATACTAGTTTAGTTAAGACATAAAAACTATATGTTGTACAAACAGGTGTTTCCAGTTGCAACGCTGAATGGCTACAAGGACTGATATTTGCAAATATTTGTAAAGCTGGCAAAAAACAAATCTAGACAGGAAATGCAGCCTGAGAATGACAGAGAATATAACCTAGTGAAACCTCGAATTTCCCATGAGCAAGAAGGCGTAGAAAATGGAGTAAAAGAACTAAAGGAAACCAGTGTATGTATGTGTGTGTGTTTATTTGGAAAGGGAATGAGGAAGATCCTTCCATGTTTGGACAGAGAATACAAACATACTTTACAGTAGGGTAGTTAGAAAGAAGAACTGAAAAAATACTGCTGCAAAGGCAGTGGGGGAAATCAACAAACAATAACTGAAAAATTCACACAGACAATATAACTAGTGATATTTTATGGCGGAGAGGGCAAAAAATAAAGGGCATGAGGTGTTGTTCAAAAATTTAAGTTGCAAGTCAGCAAGAATATTAAATGGTGTAGCAGACAAATTAGAATCAGACATGGCAAACATGAAAAGCAAGACGGTGCTACATACTCATATACGCAGTTCTGAGAGATGACCCGGAGAAGTGCATATGACTGTGAGTAATTGACTGTAAACATAGCTAGCTACTCAATGGAAATTTTCATACTATGCACATCCCTGAAGATGAACAATGGCAAACAAGCTTAAATGGTTCTTTCGCTCTTGAAAGTCATTCCATGTTTGGTTGTAATTTAACAATTTAAACATAAAGAAGACCACAGACAAACTAATCAGCACTATTCAGAAAGAACCTTGTGTAACCTTTCTACTGACTTCTGCAAGCTCAAAAGTTTACCCAATGACTTACTATAGTACAAAAAGTAGTATAAAATGCTGAAAACAGGCAAAAAACATAGATCCATGACATGCAGTGGAACCTTTTTAGGTGACTAAACTTTCACGAATTTCTAAGGACTTCATCATATTTTAAAATAACATTTATACACAGACCACTACTCACTCAATTGCATATAGGTGACATACTAATTATTCAGATAAAATAAACACACAGAATAAAAACATTTAAAATTTAAGAATGTAGCAACTCCTTGTAGTTGTTGTTGCACTGTATAGATGTTAAAAAGTGAACTATGATAGTCTTTACCAAAGAAAAGTACAAAACTTGTTATTTGTTTATTTGGGGGCACTACTAACCACTGCGGTATGCATGCTACTGTTCTTCTGGGTCACCCATTGTGTCATAATGACACAAATAAATGGAATGACTTCTTAATATGAGCTGGAAGACTGTAGCACGACCAAACGTGCAGACCTGCTTCAAAATAAGGAGAGTGATATTTAAATAATTAAATACTTCTTTCATATAATAAACAACCTAGAAAGCAGGTAAGCAAGACATTATTAGTTTTGCAAAGGGACACAAATAATGACAAATACATACATACAAATAGATGCATACACATCTAGTAACTCAGACTGGACACAATAAAAGGTAGTATAGCAGTTGGAGATCCTAATATCGTCCCCAAATCACACCTAGATTTAAAATACAAATGTTTAATGGTCTATAAATTAAGTCCTCAGTAATTTTCTGAAGACATTCCTACAACTATTCACATTTGTGTTGTTGCTGGCCTTTGGTGTTCTGTTTTTCTGGTCCAATCGATTTCAGCAAACTAGGTGTTCAACTCTGATTCTGGCTCTGATTCTTCGATACCTTAGAAGCCTCAAACAGTGGCACCATGTTTTTAAATTAACTTTTTATGCATTTTCTTTGTTTTTTGTCTACTGTTACACAGCAAAGCTGTTTATTGATTATGAAATAGTTGCACAATGGCTGAGACTAGAGTTTTATATACTTCCAATTTAGTTGTTTGCACTTGGTCTTTAATACATGTTGTATATACACAAACTACAGACATGCATTTCATTACTCACACTACTTTCTGTTTACCATTTTCAAAAAGGCTGTTGAACATAGACTAATGACTGTTTTGGGCAATCATTGGCCCTTGTATATAAAAGACTGCATTTTCAAAATGGTTTGACAAATTTAAATCGAATTTCCAAGGAAGATACTAAGACAATTGTGTATGAAACACTCCTAAATTAGGCTCCTAACTTCAATAGCAAAACAGCAGCTGCATCTTTAATTGTAATGAAAAACATTTTTACAGTCACTTTTAAAAAGAATGAAACAATCTCACTTCTATTCAGAAACAGAAATAACAGTCTTTAGGATTGGCATCATAACATTTACTTTTTTGACAGTTTCTACATATTACTCTGAGCAAGACTGTTACTTTTATTTTAAACTGAATATTTTGCAAGTGCTGCAGTTTATCAAATTCTAATGGTCATTCTGACCTTAATTTGACCCTACATACAAACATAGACAATGGACAAGAATGAAAAACATGGTGCATACTGCATAAGGCTGGTACATGTTTGGAAAAGACAAATCAGAGTCATATACATCTCCTAAAACCCAAATAATTGTAGACTACATTCAGTCAAAGAAGTGCATGTATGGAGTATACATGTACAGTAGATTAGGTCTGTCTGTTTTGGCAAGAATTCAAGAAAAACGACTGGTTCCACATACAAGCCTAGCCAGGGCAAGACAATGAAAGGAACATTTTCATATTAAATGCACCAAACGTGCTAAGCATATCCACAATTAAAGTGATTTTCAGGTATTGTGCTACATGACTTTTTTTTTTTTTTTTTTTTTTTTTGAGCCAGCATTCCAGTCAATGCAATGTATCCTTGACATGCAGTACAATTTTAGTAATGCTTTCAACTGCAGCGGGTCACCAAATGTTGTCATAGAAGGCAGGAATTTCTCCGTTTTCACACCCACTCTGTGACATCATTGTAGTTGAAAGCACTGCTAGTTTAAAGTGATTTTTTTCCCAATGGCTTTATATAGCCTTCATTGTCATCTACGAAATTGCTTCTGATTCCTTCAAAAGGTTTCAATTTCATGTATTAAGCAGTATTTATTTAAACAATGCAAACCTCCTTTGCCAACAACAAAGTCCGGCAGCATCATTTGACTGAAGCATTACAGTACTGTACAGTTTTGTTTTTCATATAAAGCATCTAAAATGCAATACAAGTAAAACAAACAGAAG
This sequence comes from Protopterus annectens, assembly GCF_019279795.1. NCBI lineage: Eukaryota > Metazoa > Chordata > Ceratodontiformes > Protopteridae > Protopterus > Protopterus annectens. The sequence continues at coordinate 442,662,417 of NC_056750.1, read as the reverse complement.
GTTAATACAAGGCACAGGATTTCAATACAGTACAAGGAAGGTTACTTAAGTGAAGCTGTTTGCAAGTGTCCCTCCCCATGAAACACTGCTAACCCATTAAGGGCTGGTGTGGGGGGGGGGGCAGCAGTGCCCCTTAAAGTCTTACTAGGATCATTATCAAGTTTGGAATGCCTAAACTCCTCAACATTACCTCAGATGCTTCAGATATCAACAAGGCTTTTGATTCTTTGCTTGTGTGATGCAGAACTATCAGTGGAAGTTCATATTGAAGTGTTGTATCTAACAGGAATGTCTGCACCAGCAAGCAAACACTATGCTGTACAAGATAGCTTGTTTAATAATTTGGGGGATTAACAAGTCGAATTCAGCATTTATGCATGCACATCTTATAAAATTAAACAAAAGGTTCAATATCTTGACACCCATCAGTCATCAATGCCACACCCCAGTGGCACATTCTATGACTGAAAGAGTACTTACAAGAAGAGTACCAACTGTTGAGAGTATGGCTACCCTGTTCTCTTCTAAAGAAGACAAGTACGCTTGAACATTTCTGTTCTAGGACTGTGCCCCACATACATATTATGGCATCAAGTGCAACTATACCACAAAATGAATGTACTTGCTGGTTCAGTGACCCTCCAGTTCTCAACACTAAGGATTATCTTACTCTTACTCAATGTGCTTTACAAAAACAATGGAGAGCAGCAATCACTAAGCAAGTACCCATAGAAACAGATCCACCTTTGTCTACTAGCATTAGATCAGTAGATCAATAACAAAACTGTCAATTCACTCCCTGAGCAGGAATGACCTGTTACA